>NC_056739.1:1083635420-1083766888 GCF_019279795.1 Protopterus annectens | reverse complement strand
TCATATTCTCCGCATCACCTTCCTGTATCCATGGTTGTTGACGGGGCGGCCGTCACATGACTGGTTTGGGGAACGTAGTCATCCTCGTGCACATGCATCTGTGCACGCATTGTGTACTTTCAGCGAATCTCTTTCCTCACACGCCGGTCCTGATGCTGTGATGTGCATTGTACAGCCCAGGTTTGCTGGCCTCCAATGTGCTTCCTCCTACAGTGTCACACCCCTCTGCGATTGACAGCTATTCCCTGTAGGCCACTCCTCGGTGTATTACTGCTGCGCCGTTTGGTGCAGCCTTACGCCGGCGGGTGTTTTGCGATTCAGTATTATCTGCCTCATTTGCATGGCATTGACTACTAATACATGGTTACGGCGCCAGACACCGCCGCCACTCCTTGACAACCCTTGCGCTGTGGTTGTGGCTTTCCATTAATACTATGGTGTATTGTGGCTGTGATGCTGATGTGTCTTATACTGCTCTTTTATGGCATTGTCATATTACTTCAGTGTTCCTCACCTTCCGCGGACATGTCCTGGGACTCTGCTGTGGTTTTTCCATACATAACATTTATGTCATTATTTACATTTTCTGCATGTTTTCTTTTGACATTCTCGGTTTCTTTCCACATTACCATGTTGCACCACTATGACACCTGACGGTGGCAGCCTTCCGTAACTCCTATGTCATGTTTGGATATGTGTAAACCGTTTTTTTTTGGTTTACATTGCCGTTGTGTTATGCTACGCCTGCGCCACTTCCTGAATCGCTACTTGCCTTCATTTGCATGGTGCAACACCGCACATGGGGTATTTAACATACCTACTCCGGCGTACGCCGCTGATGCACGTGGCTTTGGATCGTACCTGAATCGCTCGGCGGCCATGTCTGGTGTTGTGGCGCCTACCCCATGCGTGCGCCTGGCGCAAGGTTCATGAATCCCGGGGAATGTCTTGTTCTTATTAGTATTTGTATAAAACATTTCATGATATAAGCTGCATGTTATATATAGCAAAGCGGTTTTGTGTAGTGTGTAGTCAATGATATTTTGAATGTGGGGGCTCTTTTCAGTGACTGTTGTATGTGTTAAAGATATTAAAGTAAGCAAATGCTTTTTGAGCTGTACAATATAAGCTTTACAGTATAACAAGAGAAACAAGGCTGGACAAAACCATGTCTAATGTTAATATGTTGTGATTCTTGGGCTGCTGGAATGGCGGTTGGGTGTAAAATTGCACTGATTATGTTATATGTAGAATTAGGATATTTTCTCTTATTTTTACAAGAACAAATGTCTAGATTAATGCCCTTGGCTTAAGCTATGAACAAATATTTTGTAAGCCAGTAGAGTTTGTAAATAAGACAAAATTATGAAAGCCATGAAAAATGCTAATTTTATTGCATCTAAAAAGATATTAGCTTTTTTCTATTAGCAATTGTTCAATGGGAGTCAAGAAATCTGCAGCTGAAGACAGCTATACATTCTATTGTGAGTGAAATTTACAAAGATTCATTATGGAGTACTTTTCCATGGAGACAAGCTGTCCGCAGGTTCAATTAATCTTGAGAGTTCTCAGCATTCTTTGCTGAGGGAAATGCAAAATTTACAGGTACAATGGCAAGCAGTTCAGTGAAAAGTAAAGTTTGAAATTATGGGAAATGAATAAGAGATATCAGCCTCCCCAGCAGCCTTAATACTTTAATGCATTTAATATAACAATGTGCAATTTAGTTTTATTTAAAGAATGTCAGTATACTTATTCTTAGGGCTAAAATGTAATGTTTTCTGAAAGCATAAGAGCAGCTTTTCACATCTGGAAGGGGAACAGAGATAATAAAAGAACAGACAACAATCAGTGTGTAAGTGGGAACACAGGGTGTAGCTTGTGCATTAGCATGGGTAACCTTAATGTTAGGTTAGGTAATGCCCTTGTGTGCAGCTGTTGATTTGGTGCAATGTTTCCTATCTGGAGGGTTAAACTTCAGTTTTAAAGATGTTCATAGATCTGTGTGTTTGCTCTAAGTTAATAGAGAATGGGGGTGTTTTGAAAATGTATTTAGCTTTTTTATTTGAGAGTTTTCATTAAAACAAAAAGTCTTGAAAAATGTGACATAGATTCAAATGGAGATGAGAGGCAGGAACTATATAAAAGATTAGCCTGCCAAACAGTAGTGAGTGGATGTAACACAACTACATTAAAAATGGAGATATATAATTGATGGAAACAATATCTTTTTATCAGAATGGCTACTCTATTCATATTATCTCGGAATACAAATAGCTATACAGTTATTGACAAAAAGGAAAGCGTATTTATTGTATTAATAACTGGAGAGTGCAAATGCAAAGACACATTTGTTAAGAAATGAGCATGTGAATTTGTCTAAGAAAGGATTTCAGGATGGGTATTCTCCAGAATATCAGGCATAAAGGAAAAAGAAGAATACACAAATTGCTAGAGCGGCTCTGAATAGTGCTAGAAAAGGAAAAAGGCAATAAGGGTGGAAGTGTGGTAGTAAAGGGCTATTAGCAAGTGAGAAGGATTACTCTAGAATGTATTTATTTTTCACCAAAAACTATTATGGAACTTAAGAAAATTTGAGGAGAAACAATCAGCTTTCAGCAGGGAATATTATTTATACATAAGGAATGGAACTTGCTTTGCAATAGTGAGTATGTATCAGCGGACTTAAAAGGGAAAATATAACAAAAGATGGTAGATTTTTGAAGACATTTATGAAAATATTCGGTATGAAAGATATGAATTCAGTAGCAGGAACTCTGACCGAATATACATAGTCAAGGAACAAAGCAAGAAAATAGCTTATCTGCTGCAGTTAAACCAAGTTCAGAAAAGGCTAACAACTAATATAGATGAAAAAAATGAACTTCAACTGTTGGAAATGTATATATTTTTTTACATTTCCAATGGTCAAAGTTCATTTTTTTCATCTATACTCCCCAGGGTACAATAACTGCACTAGACTAGGTAGAAATTACATTTCACAGAGGCATTTGCATTTAATTGAAAGTTTTGACACACATCTAGTAACTGCTTCAGATCATGCAACAATAAAAGATAAAATATTCAGGATAATGAAGTAAAAATGAGACTCTGGTTATTTCCCTCCTACCTTTTTTAAAAGAGAGGAATTTAAGGAATGGTAGTGGAAATTATTCAAGTGTTATGACGGAAGATAGAAATATCTTCAGAAGTTATAGATGGTGAGTGGGATAACATGAAAATGGAGTTTAAAAAACAGGATATAAATAAAAGAGAATGAGATATGATTAAAAAGTAATATGAATTACTTAGATGGGCCTGACTAAGGTTAAAGTATTGCAGAATAAGGGGAATCTCACAGGACAAGAAGAGGAGCAATGTAGAGAGATAAAGAGAAAACAAGGGTGTATCTGGGTAATATGAGTTTAGAAAGATGGCTGCTAAGAAACTATTTTTGATAATAATTCCAGAGCACAAAAACATTTAGCACAACAGTTTAGGCAGCAGAAAGAAGAACAGGTTGTTGCCAAAGGTATGGGGTCTATAACAAAAATAAATAAATAAATAAAATAACAGGAGATCCTGCAGAGGGTTTAAAGATATTTCAAAAATTTCATGAAGATTTGTTTCAAGCAGAGAAATATGGAAATCAAGAAAGAGCACAAATGGAAATATGTATGAAAGACTTAATTATGCCAAGGTTAGAGGTAGATGAGGCCCAACACCTAACAGTTAAAGTAGGAGGGAATGAGATAAAAATGGTGATGTGTAATTTATCTTCAGGAAAGTCTCCTGGAACACTTGGTATTTCTGAGCAAATATAGAAGTTAAGAGGGAATAAAGTGATAAAGATCCGGAAGATTTTGTTTAACAGTATTTTAAAAGGAGGGGAAGTGCCAATATCTTGGAAGAAAGCTGGTGGCTGTATTACCTAAGGAAAGTAAAGACTTATGAGACCCAGCTTCATACAGACCCATTTCAATTTTAATTCATGATTATAAAGTGTTTGTGTCTATAATGGCTAAAAGAATGGCAAGGGTGTTGCCAGAATTGATAGATATGGATCAGTGTGTGTTTTTGTGGAGGGCAGGTAAACTTTTCACAACATTAACAGAACAATAATCATCCAGAGAGAAGTAGAACATAAGAAAATACCACTGTTGTTAGTGGTTCTTGATGCAGAAAAAGCATTTGACAGAATAAGCTGGGATTTTATGAGTAGGGCACTGGAAGCATTTGCTTTTCCCTTATACACTAATAAGATTAATTATGAGGATATATGAAGGTTCAGAGGAAGAATTAAAGTGGGAAGGTCCCTTTCTAGTAAGTTGTGTTTGAACAGAGGTACCAGAGAGGGGTGGCCTCTTTCCCCTTTGTTATTTGCTTTATATTTAGAGCCACTGACAAAGAAAGAAAATAAGGGGCTCAGAAATGCAAGGATATAATTAGTATGATAATCAGCTAGTGTTATTTGCATATGATATTATTTTGTACCTGATAAATATGGAAAAGGACATCTCGGTGTTATGGAACATTTTGAGGTAGTTTCAAGTCTTTCTGGAATGTAAAATTAATGAAGATAAAACAAAAAATATATAAAGTATGTACCCACACACAAACTGGTTCTGCAATGCCTATATTTCTGTGGATATAATAAGATGAAATATTTAGGAGTATGGATTAAAAATGGTTTCTGTTATGGCAGCTAAAGATATTTGGGAAGAGACTAAAAAGGTAATACAAAAATTGAGAAACTGGAATTTGCTGTTTATGGATATAGGTAGTAAGATACAAGCAGTGAAAATGTTTTTAGTTCCTTTAATTTTATATATGGGTCAGGCATATTTTTATTAACCAGAGGAGAAGTCAGGGTTGAAGAAATTTTTCTTGAAGGGGAAGATGGCAAGAGTTAGGTGGGATAGGTTGATCCTTCCAGTAGAATAAGGTGGTTTAGGATTACTTCATTTGAAAGGATACATCAGAGCTACAAAGACAAGGCTCATATACATAACATAAGTAGAAGGTTATAATTCAAAATAGAAAGTGACAATATGAAGCTGGGGGGGGGTAAAGAAATATTGACAGCATGGCATTTTGGATGCAGATCCTTAAGGAGAATAATAACAACCATACAAAATATTATATTCAGAAATTACAGAAAGAAGTCCGAAAACTAAGCCAACATGAGAATAGAAAAGATTTTACCAATAGGGACGACTGCAAGTAGGGGTACAGAAAAGATGGCAGTGGAATTTACTGGAGAAAACCAGCAAAGGAACCAAGGTATTGGGAACAAATAACTAGAGAGGGAAAGGTAATAGAGTGGGATGAAGCCAGGAAGCTGTTTGGATTGCAGGCTAGAGACTGCCTTCCCTACCTGGGACTGATAAGAGTATAGGCGAAGAGAAAGGGATAGGGAAATCTTATGTGAAAGACCAGGTCTGGTGGGGTTTTTATTCAAATCTAGAATAGAAGGTATTGCTAAAAAAGTGATCATTAATACAGCATATATTGCATGATAATTTTAACAATCAGTCATAGGAAGTTAAATAAGATTGGGACAAGAGTCTGGTAGAGCAATTTACAAGAGAACAATGGGACATAGGTATGGCTCTCAGGTATGCAACAAAGTTGGGAAGGTTTATAGGCTCATAAGTGTGCTCTAGGTTAATGACCAGTAGGGCTGTTTTAAGCCTAGCCATGCATCCCAAATCTCTGACAAGTTCTGTTACCCTTGATAAATGTAAGTAGGGGCTTGGGAAATTAAACATTTACAAGCAGAGGCCTCGGAGGTGAACCATTTACAGGCTGCTTGTATCCATTAGAGACATAGATGCCAAACCAGGGATGAATTTAGGATCTTTGCTTGAAAGTACTTGCATAAGTATTTTTATACTACAAGTAGACTTCAAAGAATTTTTCCTCAGGTAGATACCAAATGTTAGAGGCATGATGGGAAAGAAAGAGGTAACTGGGAATGTGTTTTTGGAGTATAGTAAGTAGGCAGATTTTAAAAATTCCATAGCGAGTTCTCAGTCAGAAATATTGGGTCAGCAAATGGCTGCAACTAAGGATATGATTTTTTTTTTTTTTTTTTTTTTTAGCTGAGACACAGGATCTGAATTACTTAAGGCCTTATTAAATTTAGTTCTGTTGACTGCCAAAAAGCAGTTACTATAATATGGAAATCAAAGTATAAACCAAGAAGAACTAGAAGAGGGATCTTTAGAAAAGGGAATGAGTAAATTACAGTAGAGAGTTGATTATCCAAACTAATTGGGACCTAGGGTTGTTCATATAATTAAACTGTTTGGATAATCAAACATATAAATGTACTGGATAAAAAACTTCTAAAATCTATTTTTTTTCTGGACATAGGAATACACTTTTCAACCATTCAATGATTTCAGTGGATAATAAAGAATATTTTTCACACATGGGCTGGCTACAAGCTCAAAAAATGTGCTCATGCGAATACATATAATATTTACATATTCAGACTTTATGATTTTTCCTACCCAAAAACTTTGTCAGGCTGGTTCAGATAACTGATGTTTCGGATAATCGATGTTCAGATAATCGACTCTCTACTGTACATAGAAATGAATGGAAATCACAGTAAGAATGCATTCAGAATAATGTTCAGGAGGAGGAGGAGTTAGGTTTAAGGGAAGGCATGAATTCAGCAATTTATATAATGTTAGACCAATGATCGTTACAAAGAAAGACAGAAATGTGATGTATAATGTATGTAAAGGGAAACAATGTTAGCACAGTTTGTTTTCCTTTCTGTTGATGTAGGTTTGCCTATGTCTTAAGTGATAATTTAATAAAAGTTTTTTTTTAATTATGTTATCCCTTCTCAGCTTGTTACCCCTTACTCCCCATTTGAGTTTTCTGATGACTTTATTTAAAAGATACATGTCATTACATTCTTAGAGATCCAAATTTCAAATGTTTCTTAACTTTTTCTGTGTCTGGATTCCCATTCCATTATCAATTCTCTACATTGCCTTTTGATCTATCTAGTGTTCTAAAGGTATTCACATAGGGCCTGCGCATGTGATAGGCTACTGCAGACTGTGAGGTATTCACATTTCAACTTATTTAGATGACTTGTTTATCTTTGCAGACTCTCTTTCATAATCTCTTCTCTGGGTAATGGATCTACTTCACAGACTGGGTTTCCAGGAAAACATGCAAAAGTCTTGTCTAGCTCATCTTCACCTCAATTCAGAGATCTTCTTCCACAGGAAAAAGTAATCTGTAGCTAGATCTATTCCTTAGTTTTCCACTCAGACTACTATTTCAGCCAGGGAATTTCGAACAGTTCTGGGTCTTATGGCTTCTATGATTCTTATGATCCAGCTTGTAAGACTCTACATGAGAAAAATCCAGTGGTACCTGAAATCTGTATGGTCCCAATATCAAAATCCCCTGACATCTCAGATTCCAGTATTGGAGTTTGAGAGATGGATTGTTTTATTGGTGGAGACTCCAGATTTGTCAGAATCCAGATCTTCCTTTCTTCCGGTTGTAACACAGTCGGTCAAATCAGATGCCTCATATATGGAAATACTATGCAACAGTTAATGGTAAAATGCCAGATGATAAAGATAAAAAACTAATTCTTACATCTCCAAAACTAACATCTTTATCACTATGTTGGCAACTTTTCACATGGCAATTTATACAAAGAACATATTTAACACCACACAAATTAGAATTAATATATAATAAAGAAAATAGATGTTGGAGGTGTAAATCACAATCAATAGCCAATTGGCAACACATGTTCCATGAATGCCATTTACTTAAACAAAATGTAGAAAGTATGAACTATTTGTTACAGGCACTGTTCACTGATAACTTCCAAAATTACAAAATCTCTAGTTTTGTTGAGTACACCTGTGCCGTCTTATGTTCCAAGGCAAAAATATGTAATTTTGAAGACTCTCCTTGCTATTGCAAGAAAAAATATTACACAGAACTGGAAAGCTGTAACTCCTCCCAATTTTAAACATTTCAAGGACATGGTTTTATCAGTCTCACAGTTGAAACTGAAAAAAATCTAGGAAAGAACAGAACAACCTACTTCCTTAAGCATTGCCTGGCAGAAAGTAAATCAAGTGCTGGAAACAGAAGACTGTAATAAATTATAATCTTATTCAAAGATACATTCAAGAAAACAAAGTTTTTCAAGTATAGACATCCTATGTAAATAGTTGGTTTTGTAATGTTTGTTTTTGGAATTGTTTCTCCAATTTAAGCTTTGACTATGCAAATATTTTTTGCTATACATAATGTATATATGTTTATGTTTCTGATAATCAATAAAAATGTATTCAGTAAAAAAAAACAGATGCTCGGACTTTGTTTGGGAAACAGTGGCTATGGAGATAAAAGTGCAGGGTCTTTGGAAAAGAAAAGACAGACCAAAACAAATACACATAAAAGGAGGTTGACACTTTTAACTGCTCTCAACTCTCTCAGTCAAACATTCTGTAGATCAGAGTGTGTGATATACCTTTAAGAAGCTTTCCAGTAAGTCAGCACATGCATATAAGTACTGAGCAAGTGCAAGCAAGAGTGCCATTTTCAGTGAGCAGCCAAAGAGTGAGCATGCAAGTATGTAGTCAGTCAGTTAGATAGTTCGTTTAAGTTTAATGTTCCTGCCATCCATCCTAATGTATTTGTATACAATAAACTTCTTAAATGAACATCCAAGCCTCAACGTCTTCTTAATTCACATAAGAAGAGCGACATGGTGTCTGAATGGGACCCAGAGTTACAACCATGAGGTAATCGGTTAAAGCTGGAGGAATATACAGGAGTTGATCATCCCTACTGCTCAAAAAACAAGTCGCAAAACAGGTCAGAAACAAATTCCAGGTACTAAAACTTCCTTAAATGATTTCTTTTGTTATAAATATAAAACGAAGCACTCAGAATGTTCAAAATTAATTTCTTATTAAATGAAATGTCCAAAACTGCGACATATTGATAAAAATATTTGAAATAATTACAAAAATAATTGAAACAATATCCAAATCACATTACATGTACAAAAAGGGAAAATGACTATATTTTTTCGCTATGTGCTACTTTTTTGCATTAACTAAAACTATTCAAAATATCCAACGTGTGCAAAGTGTTTGCAAGTGTATGCAGTATTACAGTGCAATTATTCGCAAAGTAAAGTTGTTTCAAAGCATATTTCGCAAAGTACAGTTGTTTCAATGCATATTTTGCAGAGTACTTATTGTGCATTTGATTATTATTACAAGTGCCTGGTGTATGTGAATGTTGTACATAATTACAAGGGCCATTTTGCATTGTGTTTTACTATAATCTGTGAGCATGGCAGAAGGGTTTCGCAGACCTGCACCACTTGTGTTTGATAACAATATTGCAGAAAATTGGAGAGTGTTTGAGCAGGAATACCATATTTTCATACAGGCTGCTTTTTCTGGCAAAGACACACATACAAAGGCATTTATTCTGCTTACACATACAAAGGCATTTATTCTGCTTAACTTAACTGGTTCAGAGGCCATTGAAAAGGAGTGTCCATTTGTGTATGCACCTGCTGTGTTTGCAGGGGAGGGGAGAAGACCACCTTATTGTGGTACCGGCTGAAACAAGGGAAGATCCAGAATGCTTAAAACATATATTTAGAGAAATGTGTAACCCCCAAATAAATATTACAATAGAAAGTCAGTTATTTTACAGAAGGGATCAAAAGCCTGGTGAAACTTTTGCAGCATATATAACTGACTTGAGAAACAAGGCTAAAACGTGCAGATTTGGTGATTTGAGAGATAAGTTGATAAAAGACAGGCTTGTTTGTACTATTAATAATGACAGAGTGAGAGGAAGACTTTGCTTTATGACAATGATTTAACTTTAAATAAGACATTGAGATTTGTCAGATATATGAGTTTACAAAAAGCACAAGTATGCTTATAAATGAGAATAGCTGTGGAAGGCACAGTGACAAAGCTCATGTTGATAGTATGCAGCATATGGTTAAAAAAGAAAACAGGCCCAAGAACATGGTGGCTACTGCAGGTCCTGTAACAGTCCCTGGGAAACCCCAAGTTTTTCCATCAAATTCCAGAGTATGCTCAGTGAAGCATAAGAGTGAGTCAGCAAAATCAAAACATGTAACCCCACCCAGCTTTATAGTCAGCTGTCATAATTGTGGTGGAAACCATGAACTCAAAAGAGAAAAGTGCTTAGCTTTTGGTCAGCAGTGCCATTCTTGCAATAAGTGGAATCATTTCAAAAGATTTTGTAAATCAAATAAGGCACATTTTTTTATTAAAAGAGGGCATTCCAAGAGGCAAGTCAATCAATTAAAAAGCTGCGACCCTACTTTTTATGTTGATGGTGCATCTGTCCTTGCTGAAACAGTTAATGCAGTAGATTTGTGGTTAAAGAACAAAATCTGTTGTACTGTTTGGATTAAGGGGAGTCCCTTAGAGCTCAAAGGACCTACTGGCTCAAAGTGCAATGTTATGTCAGCAGAAACATTTGCTAGAGTAAAAGCTGCAGAACAACTTGATTTCACAAAGCATGCAAAGCTTATTGCTTATGGTGGTGAAGAGATTCAAACCGAGGCTTTCACTTAATAAAGAAGTTCACCATGTAAGTCTGCATGACAACAGCTCAAATTTCACCCAAACTATTTTTTTCTGAGTATGCTGATATTATTGCAGACAAACTAGGAAAACTACAGTTGTGCACTCTATGAAGTTAGACCCAAAGGTCAGTCCAGTTATCAGACCAACATGGAAAGTTCCAGTAGCTATGGAGAGCAGAGTCAAAGCCGAGACAGACAAAATGGTGCAGCAAGGAGTAATTTGTCCAGCAGAAAAACCTACTGAATGAGTATCTTCCATGGTAGTAGCTCATAAGAAAAGCTCAGATGATAATCAGAATATATATTGATCCAAGAGACTTGAACAAAGCATTAAAAAGACATCATAATCTGATGCGCATAGTCAAAGAGGATGCTGCCTTATGCCAAATGCCACCGTTTTTCTGTCTTAGATGCAAAGAGTTCATTTTGGCAAATTATGCTTGACTGAAAATCTTCATTGTTAACCACATTCAGTATGCCATTTGGCAGATACAGATTTCTAAGAATGCCATTTGGAACAAATTCTGCCAGTGAAGTCTTTCAGCGTGCAATGGAGCAAATTTTTTCAGGCTATCCCTGTGCTATTATAGTAGATGATATTCTAGTAGGAGGCAATGGTGAAGCTGAACATGCCAGAAACCTCGAGAAAGGTTGGAAAGAGCATGTCAAGTGAATCTTAAGCTGAATCCTCTGAAGTGCAAGTTCAGGCTATGGGAAACTTATGTTGGTCACTTGCTTACTAGTTCAGGCTTATGACCAGATCCTTCATAGCAAACAACAGTTCTAAAGATGCCAGCTCCAGATAATGTCCAAGCCCTACAACATTTTCTTGGCATGGTCAACTATCTAGGCAAGTTCATTCTAGATTTAAGCCAACTTTCAGTACCACTCAGAGAGCTGACACGCAAAGATGTATCTTCATCATGGTCAGAACAGCACCAAAGAGTACTTGATGTCCTGGAACAGAAGATTGTTAACCCACTAACTCTCTACTACTATGATGTTCACAGACCAGTTACTCTTTCATGTGATGCTTCTAAATTTGGTCTAGGTGCAGTCATTCTTCAAGAGGGTAGACCAGTAGCCTATGCATTGGGAGTTCTTACCCAGACCAAGATGCAGTATGCCCAGATTGAGAAAGACCTCTTAGCAATTGTGTTTGCATGTTTGACATTCCATGATTATATTTATGGTCGACCTATCCAGATCAAAACTGATCACTAACCTCTAGTTACTATTTTAAGAAAGCCTATGCATTCACCTCCAAGTAGACTCCAATGCATGATGCAAAAATTGCAAAAGTACAGTTTCACTCTTGTTTACACAAAAGCCAAACTTCTTTATCATGCTGATATTTTATGCTGATCGCCCAGTAAAAACACAGAACAGCAATTTGGTTTTGAGGTCATGTAAGTGAGACATTTTTCTTCCACACATCTTGATGAGCTCAGAGCTCACATAGCTTCAGATTCAGTTCTCCAAAAGCTAAACCTCTTTATCAGTCGAGGATGGCCCTCAAAGCGATCTTGTTTACCAGTAGAAGTGCAACCATATTTTCCATACAGAGATGAGACTTTGTCAGACAATGATATCATGAAAAGTCCTAAAGTGATTGTTCCAAAGTCCTTGCAACAAGAGCATATTAATATCTTGCATTGTGGCCACCCAGGAACTGATTCTACTAAAAGAAGGCAAGAGGTCTAGTATTTTGGCCTTCTATGTCAAGAGATATTGAGAAAATACTTTCATCTTGGTCAGTATGTAATAGTACAAAGCCGCATCAACAGAAAGAACCACTTTAGTTAAGCCAAATTCCTGAACTACCTTCGTCGACAGTAGCCACAGATATCTTTGAGTGGAATAGTCAACCTTACTTGGTATTAGAAATTCAAATTGGTTCGAGATTGACCTACTTCCCAACCTAACTTCCAGTACTGTCATTACTAAGTTGAAGTGACATTTTTCTGTCCATGGTAGTCTGCACAGAGTTATTTCTGACAATGGTGCACAGTTTACAAGTCAGCATTGCAAGAGATTTGCAGAAACGTGGGGCTTTGTTCATATTACAAGTAGTCCTGAATACCCTCAGTCAAAGTGCTTGGCTGAATGTGCAGTTCAAAGTACAAAACAGCTGTTAGAAAAATCCAGACGTGATAATACCAATGTTTTTCTAAACTTGTTAAATCTCAGAAACATTCCTCGTGATAATCATCTTGGTTCACCTGCCCAGAGACTTATGTCCAGATAAACCAGAACCACATTACCAATCGGCAGTCATTTATTGGTTCCAAGTGATAAAAATAACAAAGCAGTAAAAGCCCAACCATTGGAAAAGCATTTGTCCCAGAAGTCATACTATGATAAAACCAGCAAACTGATCAGTTCATTGAAAAAAGGGGAGATAGTGAGGAAGCAGACATCAAAAGGTTTCGATCGCATCAGATTTGTGAAAAGTTTGTGTCAAGAGCCGAAATCATACATTGTAGAATCACAAGGAATGGAATTTAAATGAAATCGGAAGCATTTACCAGTGTCCGAACCAGTTTACAGCATTTTGCCTGTGACAAAGACTCTAGTTCTCAAAGTGACTTGTCCAATATTCCTTTTTCAAAGAACATTCCGTCAGCAATCACAGTTCCTAAGAAAATCCCTGAGACTCCTCAAGCAGAATATTCCCCAGTGACTGCCCTGTTGCTAAATCCAGTCCTAACTATTATGTCACGAGATCAGGTCACATCTCAAAACCCACTTCCAGATACATGGCAACCTGGACATGACTGTTGTTTTTCTTTATTAGTGTCTGCATAATTGCATGCCTATTCAAGTGTCATTGTCTATATGAGATAGCTCAGTTAAGAGTGTGTGATATACCCTTAAGAAGCTTTCCAGTAAATCAGCACATCCATATAAGTACTGAGCATGTGCAAGCAAGAGTGCAACTTTGAGTGAGCAGCCAGAGTGTGAGCACTCAAGTATGTAGTCAGACAGTTAGTTAGATAGTTCATTTAAGTTTAATGTTTCTGTCATCCATCCTGATGTATTTGTAGACCATAAACTACTTAAACACCCAAGTCTCAACGTCTTTGTAATGAACATAAGAAGAGTGACACCATTCTTGGTCCCTGGGATGTCTACTGGTATTTACAAACAACATCACAGGGATGTCGCACATAAATAAGCAGGGAGGGACCACATCTTACTATCTAACTAGCCATGGTAGCTTGGGATATAGCTCTTCTGCACAATCTCACTCTGCAGGCATCTTACAAATTCAATTTCAGATTCATGTAGTCACTTTCTTGTGCCTGTAACAAATTCCAAGCACACAAGCGCATTTCTTTCACTCCAGCATCAGCTAAAAAAGTGAAAATGTTAGAAAAATAATACCATCCACTTCCTTGAGCTGCATCATCATTTAGTGTCTGCCCATCTCTGTGGAAAGCTGCCATGCAATTTTATGCTGTAAATCTCAGTGTGATTCTATGAGTAAGAACATTTCCAACTGTTACCACTTGTGGTCATAGCAAAAAATTGAATCACAGGGGAGAATTGCAGTTTATCATATGCTCTTTTGCTGAATCTTAAAATACCACTTTTTTAAAGATTATTTTCTTATGTCACTAAAGTCAGTATGATGCAGGTGCTGTACTTTAGCATGTAGTTGCATTACTCAAAGAAAGAGGATAATATTATTTTTTGTAATTAGTTCCTGAACATTGTTTTGAATATCCTTGGGAATTATTCTTTTGTTCTTAACTTTTACCTTTTCCACAAATCTATGTAATCCCAGAGATAGTATACATAGAAAGATCTGTGGTATGGAGGCAGAGGCCCCACATTAGCAAAAACAACTGAAGTGTTTTGTAGTTTAGTTTGTTGCACTTATTACTTTACTATCTTTAGATGTTACAGTTACAGTGTTTTGCATTTCAACAAGATGAGATCTGTTATTTTATTACAAACCCATGTCATAGCCAATAGTGACAGTAACCATTAAGAATAAAATAAGGCACTGATGTTGGAAATCTTATAATGTGAAAAGGTTGACAAAAGCCAGAGAGCTTCAGCCTGTTCTAATTCTTAAAAAAACTGATATCAGCTGTCATGTTTGCAATCAGATGAACAATAAATGAGAGCTTAAGGTTGCACATGCTTAGTGCTTACAGGATGACAGCAACAGAAGTTACTAGTCAAGCAGTAAATCTACTGTTTTGAGTAAGCATCATGAATGCTGGCCGTTTAGTAATAGCCTAAGCGTCTCAGTGAAACAGTTCAAGAAAGAGGAGTCAGATAAGATATTAATGTGCCAGCACCTATTGAAAAGGCAGCATATATGATGGTACCATTTAAACCACACACATATGCATTCCTGCCTTTCTAAGCATCCTGGAGGCTACAGTACTGCTGGTTAATGTCTTATATTGAAGATGAAAAAATATGTATAAAAGCACCAGTTAAAAAAATCTGAAACAATAATATGTAAAAAATGTCATGGTGTAACAGGAAATAATAAATGGACACTGAAGTGGTTTGCTCATCACATCATTGGTAGAAGTAGTTTGTTTGCTTATAACCAAACATGTTAAAGCCATGCTATGATGAGATTTAGTGAGGTGAAGAGTGTTTTCCTTTCCTGAGATGTCACAATTAGTTCATCAGTTGAATGTCTCTGTGGGAATAAGCACGCCGTGAGTGTTGTTCTCCTTGAAACTTGTTACCACATCTGTGTTCTTCTAGGATCTGAGCTGCCAGTGGTGATAAATGTCCAGTTGTCTTCTGAGGCAGGAAGGCTCTAGTGTCATGTTGGTGTCTAGCCAGTCCATGAACTATGTGTAGACATGGAAAACTTTCACAGTCTACTGGAGGAGTGTTATTTCTCTGACTGCCATGAGCAAGATATCAGTATTTTAAAGGGGTACTGTACAGCTCATTCTACTATCACAGACAGCAGATACATGACAATAATCCCAGTACAAAGGATAATATCTGTTGTACAGAGTTCCTGTCAAGTAAACACACACTGATTAAAATGAGATCACAACAGGCCAAGACATTTACTACAGTTAAACATTTTACATCTTCACAATAATGTCAACTTTACTCAGCATCCAGTTCACAGCAAGCAGCAACAAAGTCATAAAGTGTTACTCAGTTTACTCATCATATATTCAATGTTCATGTATATAACTTAAAACTCCAAGCCTTACAGAAGGCCTTTTAAGAATGTGCCACCTAATATAGTTGGATCATATGCCCTAATTCCAACAGCATCCAATCTCTTTTTAAATATTTGTAAACTCTCTACCTTCCAGATCATCAATAGAAGAATCATCTATAAAAGCCCTGATCTTACATGAAAGACGTTTTTTCTTAATTCAGTTTTAACCTTTGCAATTCAGCAAATTTACCATAATTCCTTGTTTTCTAATGGTGGTTACTGAATATGATGCTCATTGTTGCTGCCATATTAATATTTTCCTTACACTTATAGGTCAGAATGAAGTCTCCTCTTACATCCTATAACTTACTGTAAAGAGGCTTAACTTCTGAAATCTATTTTTATAACATAAATGCCTTATCATGACAATTTGCTTAGTGTAATACTTTTGAATTATTTCCAACCTTTGTATCAGAGTCATGCTGTAACTACATACTGCCATACAATATTTGTTGTTTTGTCTCACCACTGCTTTGTATATAAGCAACAATACCTCAAGCATCCCTGGAACATAAACTATGAAAAATGTATTTATTTGCAGAGTATGTTTTCCCAATTACAGTTTGAAAGTTTGCCAGAAAGCCAAGACCCATGTCAACATTAAGTCCTAAATCCTTAACCAAATTATCCTGATGAATAACTCTGCTACCTATTGTGTAGGAGTACCCTAAGTTTTTGACACCAAAGTGCAGTGTTTTTGACTTCTTTATATTATGACAATATCATTGTACCTTTCACATTTCTCCACTGTATCCAACTATCATAGCAATCTAAATTAGCCTGGCAAATTTGAAACAACTGTCCCACCCTGGTCACATCTGCAAACTTACTAACCCATATGCCACCTTGGTATGGGAACTCTGACAAAAAAAAAGCAAACAATTACATTCTGTTAGAGCAAAACTGGCAAACAAACTGAGCAGGACCAGCACAGACCCTCATGAATGGAAACTGACTTGGGGGTCTCCCAAGAATTGATCCAGCTGGGGAGAGCTCCTAAAACAAATCTTTTTGCCTCCACTCTCAACAATCATTTAGCATAATTCTGCTCCAAGAACCCCATGCAAGATGGCTTGAAAGCAGATGCTTTTTCTTTCCCTTGGACAGGAATGGTCCTTTATGCTTTTCCACCAATTACATTAATATCTAGGGTCATTCTGAAGATTCTGAAGGAATCTCCAAAGATCATTTTGGTGACTCCTTTCTGGCCCAGGCAACAGTGGTTCTCCCTTCTTCTGAAATGGTCAGGGGCAATTACCACAAGCTTCCTCACAGACTGCACCTACTCACAGAACCCCCTGACCCCAAACCACTGCAACAGACTGTCTAAATTAAAAAAATCTTAATACCTCTTAGGCAAGCTTTTTTCTGAGGATCTGCAACAAGTATTAAAGGAAGCAAGAAAATCATGTACTAGTAAACAGAAAAGGGTTTCTAGTTAGTGCCAAGAAATGAACCAGTACCAGTTCAGGGCTAGCAATTCTCTGCTTCTATTTGTGACAGTTACTATCCTCTGGCCTGTCTTACTCTTTAGTCAAGGTTCATTTGTTGGCCATTTCAGCATGTCTGCCCATGTATCCCCTCTTAAAATGCATTCTCATGTGAAAATGTTTTTGAAAGGGATGTTGTATACTGAACCTCCTAGAAAACAGGTGGCTCCTCTGCAGTCTAACGTTTTGTGTTTGAAAAACTAACTCCAGCTCTATTTGAGCTGACTCATCAGGCTAACATGGAAGGCAGTATTACTAATTTCTTGGACCTGTGCAAAAAGAGTATCTGAGTTGCAAACTCTTATGGTGGGTAAACCTTATCTCATTTTCCACATAGATAGGGTTTCCTTAAGAACACATCTTTCATTTATGCCTAAAGTGGTATTCATGTTTACTTTGAACCAAGCTAGCCATCTCCTTGGCTTCATTCCAGAACCTTAAAATTCCAGATCCTAAAAATTTGAGAAAAAGGGTATGCCATACCTTGCATGTCCACAGACAAGGATGACAGAACAAATTTTTTCAGGAACTCTGATCAGCTGTTAATTTATTTTGAATGTAAGAAAAAAACCTGTCAAAACAGACTATTTCCATATGCTGTCTTATGCTATTACCTTCTCTTATACCGACAACAAGAACACAATTCCAGGCATGGTCAAGGCTCATTCTACAGGGACTTTGACTTCATCTGTGGCTGTTTGGAAAGGGTTGGATTCTGCAAGTATTCTAGAAGAAGCAACGTGGTCCTCGGTGCACACTTTTGCAAAGTACTGTAAACAGGATTTCTTTCCAAGTTTAGGACAAGCTGTGCTAGGACCATCCTCCAAGGGCTTCCAGACCTCTCATCCTTTCTCCTCCCGGTCAGTCTAAGCTATGGTAATCTACCCATATAGCTAAGGCTCCCTCATATCCCTTATTTATGTGCGATTTTGTTGCCAGATTGAGGAACTTTTATTTTTGTTTTCCTAGCACTGTCCTTGTTTTGGCTTTAACCTCCCTTTCTCTTTTGACATAAAAGTTCTGAAGAGTTTGATGTGAAAACCTGATTTTTTAATCAGTTCAGCTCAAGCTGACTAATGGCACCTGAATCTTCTGAAGCTGGTGGACTGTTATATCCTTAGCAGGATATGACCAATATAGCTAAGGCTACTGCAGCAGTGATCATTCAAATATCTACTGTTATGGTAAGTTTATGTCACACAACTGTACTCTAAACTTTTATGAAGTTTGTGAAATGTTTATGACCACACAAAATTCATAGTGACTCTTAATTGCTTTGTAACATGCTTCTTTATGCCTGTATCCAAATCGCTTGCAGTTGATGTGGTTTCTGCCTATTACCTGACACAATCTTGGATAATATGCAGCCACAGTAATTTTACTTTGACATTATTTTTTAAGAATTCTGTGGGTTTTTTTTTTTGCCTTCATTTTCAGTCACTGCCTTTATTTTACATACTTTCAATGTCATGGTCATGTATTTAATCAGAATGTTTGAAAGCTGATGCACTCTAAACACATCAAGTGTTTTGTCTAGCATCAACATCTCTTAATACTCTTCTTTTGTCTGGTCTGATAATTTTAATTCCATATGGTTTTATTTATTTGCTTTTCCTTCTTTTGTAAACTGCAGAAGAATTCAGCTCTAATTTTCTGTCACATCTCAACAGTTTAAGCCCCCTGTAAAATCATGATGAGTTAAATTCTGGTTCTTAAACTGGATTACAGATGCCCAACTGTGGCAAATATATAACAAAAGCAAAACTGCTGCTTCTTTTCATCTATTTAAAGAAGCTAGACTTGCACCAAGACCACAATACTAAGCGACAATAGATGATACATTATTGCACACCAAAGGAACAGCCCAAACAATCCAAAACAGTATTAGTCAAGAATATAGCAGCTTTTACACTATGGTAGATTAAAATGGTCTAATCCCTTCCACCCTGAATTCTGTAACTTTAGCTAGCAATTCAGAACACAGTTTCACAAAACCATATATACATGCATACATACTCATCACTTCTAATATACCCATTAAATTGCACACTAAAACGCTTAACCACTGTACCCCCAACACACACACACACACACACACACACACACACACACACACACACACACACACACACACACACACACACACACACACAGACACACACACAGACTGTTTAAAACTTTTGCTGATGCTTAAGGACTGCTCACAGGATGCTGATTTCCTATCACCTCATTATTTTTAAGGATGGCTGCTCCATCTGAAAACTTCTCCATCTGTATTCTGATTAACCAATTTATCAGTTTCTGTATCCGGATAAATCCTGACAAAATGGGGGGACAAAGGCCCAAAATAGGGACATATTTTAAATGCCTCTCAAGTGTACCTCATTATAAGAAATGTTCTTCATTTGGGGTCTTAAAAGGTTCACATTTCTCAAAGTTCCACCTTGAAAGGATTTGTCATGCACTGAGTGTTAGGAATTTATTTAACAGATTTCCATGGAAAATAGAACTGAGTCATATTAATTCTTGAAAACAATATTTTATAAGTAAAGAATCCTATACTTTAACCATCACATGAGCTTCCTAGTTGAAGTTGTTAGTAAGTGTTCCACACTTTGCCCACTTGTTCCACATTATGAGAGGTAGTATTCTTCATCCGGAGATGGAAGGTTTAGAGTTATGACAGACTACTGAATACCTGGAAAATCTTCAGACTGTTGTTCCATCCCTTTTGCTTCTATGATGCCTCATGGCCCCAAAGGGTGCTGGTAACCCTAGTAAGGAGGAAGGAAACAGAACAATTCATGCTGCTGCTGCTTGATTTGGAGGTAAAGCTGGAGTGGGGCTGGATACCCCGGGACTCAGTAGAGGAATGACAGGGGGAAAGTGTGCCACAAAAGATGGGCAGATTTCATAAAGATCTACTGGTTACTTACATATCTAGCAAGAAACAGTCCACCTTTGATAATCTTTAGGACAGACTCCCCCAGCTATATATCTGCTTGACCATCTAGGCAAGCATTCCTCTGATCATATTAACCCTAAAGGAAGAGCATACCCTGGAAGCAATATCTAACATGTAATGTTTGATAAAGGTATTTTGGTTAAACCAGGCTGATGCATTGCAAATGTTGTTCATGGGGAAGCTTCTAAGGAGTGCAGCTAATATTGCTACTGCCCTGCTTTAATGCACATTTAGTGGTAATGTCATATCAGCTCTCACTGAGATGTCGTAAAATTTTATGCAGTCTGATATCCACCTAGATAGGGTGATTTTGTACACCTGGAGACCATCCCTAGGTGATGTGAAGGACACAAAAATCTGATCAGTTTTCCTTATATCTTTAATCCTGTTAATGTTGAATCTTGGTATAATCTGAACATCCATGCAGTGAGGGATGTAGCTTAGTGGGAAAATAGTTGAGACCTTGTTCAAAGAGTTCTGCTAAGTATTAGAAACCTGCTCCAGAGATGAGGACTGAGGTTATTTACATTTCCTGACTGCCCAATGGACAAAATCATTTTCGTTCCTCCCTCTGTGATTTCCTTGCCAAGGGAGTCTGGGAGGAGACCAGTATATTCCTGATGCTGTTTGTGAAATTTGGATTGTTGGAAAAAGTTCTAAACTAAAAAGCCACACTGATAACTTTAAGGCATGATGTACGGGTTGGGTACTGCAGAGGGATGAGTACTAACCTCTAGAACAGAATGACCTAGAGAATATTTTTATATTGTACAGAACCAGTAAAAGAAATGATACCAGACTGTTTGTATAAACGTGCCCCTGCCTAGGCAAGACTGGCTTTTGATTCCTCTGTCTATCTGTTTGATAGTGAGCTTATCTTTATTACAATTCATTTCTCCCCTCTAAAGTCAGATTCAGGTGGGCTACTGCACTATATATATATATATATATATATATATATATATATATATATATATATATATATATTTATTATATACATCTTCAAATATTGAAGTTTAACCCTCCTAATACAAACAATTGCCCAGACTGACAGATACTCTTACAGACTTGAATTAACCCATAAGGAAGGTTATTCATGTTACGATGCATGACACAGCCTGTGCTTCTACTAAGTGCTGCCTGTTTTTGTCATCTTTATGTCTCTCCCAGATTGGAAAAACATTTGAATGCTTTCAAAAACATTATCTCATAGCCATTGAAAGAAAGAAGTATTCTGTTTGTATTGCTTATCAGATTGTCTCCATGGAGACATGAGAACCAGATACACAGTTGCCTCTAGAAGCATTCACTTATTTGCTAGAGGAAAAACTTTTATTATATTCAGTATTCTTTTTATTTATTTGCTTTCCCTTAATACCTGTTACTAGATCAAGCCAAGGGCCTTATGTGCAAGAGTAAGAAAAAGCACATCAATTTTTCTTGTGTCATGCTCTTTTAAGGAGACTTTTCTTCTTTTTTAACAATTCAGTACCTACATTTTTTAAAACCGAACATTGAGAAAGAAAGAAGAAGAAAAAAAAACAGGGGCATCTAGTTACTTTAGCATCTCAATAATACTTGAAGATAACTAAGACAACTTTAGTTTATAGCATGCAAATTATTGTTATGCATTATAAAAATATCACTGTTAAGAACATAATTTGGTTTTACTTACAGTTAAATCTTTCCTTCTTCTTCCCCTAAATGTTCTTCCAAACACTAATGACATGATGTAGGTCATATGCTTTGGAGTCCCTACAGGTTAACAATATCAATAAAGTCCAACATTTCCAGGTTTTCCTCTTCTGTCTTGTTTCACAAATACAATTAATGCTTTGTAATCACACATTTATTTGTCAATTTCTAAGTTGCTTGTTTTCTTCCTGTTGATCTCCATCTTCTAAATCCATTCACTGCTGCATTTCTAATGTGCTCCCTGTTCTTCTACTCAACTCTTGTGCTTTTTTCTGTCTTCCAAGCATTTTCCTTTGGAACATCGGAAAAGGTTTCACTGGCACAGTCTCTCCATGGACATTATTATCAGAAGAACAAGAAGCAGAATCTTCTTCTGTTTCACAGTTCAATTTTTGTTGGACAAACTTTTGTATTTCCTCCTTAACATGTTCTGTATCAAAAAATGATTTTGACCCTCCAGGAAAGAATATTCTGAAAATAGCTGGATACAGCAGCTTGAATATCATGACTGCTTTTCAACATGCTTTGATTACTGGAATACATTTACTCTTCTTCTGCCTGGTGTACGGTGAGTAATCATTTTCCCCAAACACTCTACTGTCTGACACTTTTAGCACTTTGTCCATTTGCCACAGTTTGGTCAGAATCAACTCTGCTGGTAAGATTACATCTCTACAATTAAAGGTCTTGCTTGCTTTCTCATGCCCAGATTTGGAGCATACACAGGATGTGCCCTTTCAATTGGAATACCAGTCCAGGTGCTTATTTGTGCTTTCATAAAATTAATACTGCCTGTACCTTCCAGCTTTATTATTTTTGAAACCACTCTTCTTGAGCAGTCTCATATGTAGCCAGTCTTTTCTTCATTTTGATCTCTGATTTTTGCATTTTATTACCTCATCTGAATATCTGTTTAAAGCTTCTTCCATTTTTATTTCCAGCCTTTTGTTATTTTATTTGATGTACTCCTTCAGTGTTTGATCTATTTTAATCAGCTCTCAGTACATTTGCCTTATTTTTCTCTAGATTACTTGAAGTCATGTCTTGCACCAGAGCTGGAGCTTGCACTGCTTTTTTGCTGAACTGCTGCAGATTTCTTCCTATTCAGTGTTTTTCCCTGACGTTTTGTGATTGATTTTCTTTCAGGTTCTCTAAATTTCTTTATTTGCTGGTATCCAAGTAACACACTAACTAGCCAGTTACTAAAATTTACCCAAAAGGACAAGTTGACTAGCTCTCTTTTCCGATTTTATTTGTTTTCACACTGGTAGAGCTGAAATTAAGCTGTTACGCACTGTGCAAACATCTTGGAAGTCTGACCATTCTGTATTTTTGGTCTGCTGTCCTAGTTCTTGTTCCAGCCTTTGCTGCTGTCCTTAGAGTCCATTCAAATGCTAGAGAACATTGCTTTCATTATCCTAAAAGACAGTCTAGCTTGTTATCTCCTCTTGCATGTTTATATTAAGATCTGTCTATATCCCGATGTCAGCTTTGTTCCCTACATCGGCATTATTCTAGACCCTTGAATTGGGGAACATTTCTGATATTCTGTCTGTCCTCTTGTTGCCATTTATTGGATCCTAATCAAGAATTTCCAACTTCTCAGGTTTTTTTATTACCTTTTGTTTAGTCTTTTTCCATATATTCTTAGCTGCCATAATAGAATCCTTTTTTAATCCATATACCTAAATACTTCTTTTTGTGCCCCCATAAATATGGGTATTGATGAACCTCTTTATTTGAGGGATACCTAGTTTATCACTATAGCCTTTCTTTTGTCTGGTAATTGGTGCAGAGGATTAAGGCTGGCAGTTGTAGTTTCTGTGGTACAGGGTTTGATTCCCTTAGCCTTGATTTACCTACTGTGTGACCTTGAGCAAGTCACTTAACCAGATATTGCTCCCAGGTCACCCCTGAAAAAAAGACTGTGTGTTTGCCCATTGGGCTTTCCTGGTTAACAAATGGGTATTATTAGTATTATCTTCATTTATTTTATATCCTGCAAAGATTTGGAACTGTCTCAAAATGTTTCACAATGCCAAAATGTCATTTTTCTTTTGATTTATCAAGTTTAAAATAATATAATCTGCAAATAAAGATAATGTTGATTACCACACCAGTTTATCCCTTGAATTTCAGAATCTCTTATTTTCTTTGCTAATGGTTCTAATTGTAAAGCAAATAACAAATGGGAAAGAGGACACCCCTGTCTGCTCCCTTTATTCAAACACAGCTTTTTGGACAGAAACAGTTCCACCTTAATTTTTGCCTCTAAGCATATATATATACATATGTATACATACTATTGCTATATCAGATAATGCATATGCTATTATTGTCCCAGCTGACTCTTTCAAATGCTTTCTTTGCATCAAGACCCACTAACTCCTTCTCTCCAGATCTTACTCCTCAACATTTAAAGTATGTAAAGTCAACTGGCCAGCTGTATTATTATTTTTATATTGCTCTAGCTCTTGACCCCCAGCAGACAGCCTTCATATATCACCTCGCTTCACTTCGTCCCCCTCTTCCTCATGCCGCCCCCTCTATCATCTCTCTCAAGCAGATTATATCTACTGGTACCTGTTGTTAAACTAGTAGAGATTTGTTGTTAAATTAGTAGAGACACACATTACTGTCTTCTATTATAGTAGCTAGTGCCTATATGTTCACTTACACAATCAATATCTGTTTCCTTTTGTCAATTCTTTCTCTGTGTCCTATTCATTTGCTCATCCCCTCTATCTCTCACTCCTGCCAAAGGTTTTCACCCCCCTCCCCTCAAGTTTGTAAAATCTCTAAAACAGCCTCCATAGAATCCTTTTCTTTCCTTATACTGTACAAGCATTCTATTATCTATTAGATCCTACCTTGCTGATTGTTTTTTGTAGTCCAGCTATAACCGAGAGCAGGGCCAGCCCTCTCCATTCACCATTGCTACACTCGGGCTTCACTTCGCTCCCCTATCCTACCCCCATTCCCACCCACACCCACTTTCCTTACACTTATAGTTTCCTAGCCACACCCTCTAGACAGAACAACCAATCACATCTCACCACCTTATACACCTCACCTCAAAACTTTTCTCTGGAACCACTCCTACTTCAATTCACCACTATACTCAAAACACCCTTACCTAAACCAATTTCGCTACAATGCCTCTCATTAAAAGACCTCCTATAACAAACAAAGCCAAGAACTACCAGCCCTCTATAAAGTTAATGTACCAGGTATAGTTACTGATTACCACTCTAAGTCTATTAATACTATCAGCTTATAACACCTCTTATCATTCTATACTTAACAAACCTTCCTCTTCTCACTCCACTTCTAACACCTACCCCCTACCACTCAAGCCAGTAAACATCCCCATATGTAGCACTATCTTCAAAAACTCAACTTTACACCATGCAAAACTGTCCCTACATCCTCATCCTAGCATACTTAGTATCTCTCAGAATTATGATAAAAACAAAGTCAAATTCTTGAAATCTTTGGTCAACATAGCACCAAAGCAAACCCTTAATGGGGAAATACACCCAAACCCTGGCCCAACTTATGAACCCTCCCACTTAGCCTCACAAAATATCATACAATCAAAAACTAGTCAAGCACCAATCATTCCTCCTAGGGACAAATCTGATATTCTACTACTAAATATGAATATAAAAAGTGTATCTACATGCCACCAGGGAAAATATCCAGATGCTAGAAAATATATTACATTGGTGTAGTAAAACCTTACCTCAGGAAACAATCATTATGGGCGACCTCAACACAGACTGGTTAGACTGCAATTCCCCAAACCCCAAGAACTGCATCACCCTGCACTGCTTCACTCAACTCATCCCAATCACCCACTAGGTATAATAAGCCATCTAATAAATACAACACACTAGACTGGATATTAACTAACAGGACAACCCTCTATTCCTATTCCGGTTGTCTACCAGATAGTCTCAGTGATCACTTCCCAACTTACTTAATCAGGAAATGAACTAATCCATCTTAACAAACCATATTTATACAAATAGGAAAGAAAAAACACTTGAACCCCAACAACCTTATAGATATACTTAAACATTGTAACTGGGCACCATTAAAACAGCTACCCCTACATGAAGCTATTGACTATTTCAATTCCATCTTCCTTTCCATACCAAACTCTCAAGCTCCCAACAGATATATACATGTTAAATCTAACTATGTCCCGTGGTTAACAAAGGAAACACAATCACTACTTAAATATAGAGAAAGGGCCTGGGCAACCAAGAATAAAGCATGGTCCCATCCCACTCTACAAACTTACAAAGAACTTAGAAATAAAGTAAAGAAGCAAACCAAACAAGACAAAATAAATTACTACTTGGAAATCCAAACTAAGCACCATAATAATCCACACAAGTTCTGGTCGACAATAAATATACTCCTATCACGCAAAATCAGTACGCCCCCTCCTACTACTATGAATAACTCAGACAATGTTGCTGCTCAATTTAATAAATTCTTTACTGAAACCATCTTATCACTGTTGAACAAACAAACCATCTCACCTATTAAAACTTCAACTGCTACTCCCAACATTAAATCAACCTTCCCCCTGCAACCTGTAGCCACTGACACAATAAAAAAACTACTGAAAAAATTAAAATCCACTACATTAGCTGCAGACAACGTACCTGCTGAGTACCTAAAACTAACTGCAGATGGAATAGCCTATCCTATATCAATACTAATAAATAGATCCATAGTTGAATAACAAGTCCCTCCCATTTGGAAAACCTCTTACATTATTCCACTACATAAAGGTGGCTCTTCAACAGATTTCTCTATCGTCCAATCACAGTATTATCACCACTACCTAAAATTCTAGAAAGGGTCATTCATATGCAAGTTACTGATTATCTGAATACTAACAAACTTAAGTTCTAACAAACACTCAACATGGCTTTCAGTCATTCCATAGCACAGCAACCACTAATGTCATTTACTAATACTATCAACTATCACAGGAAGAGGACTAATTATGTATCCTCTGTCTTCCTTGACCTATCAAAATCCTTTGATATGGTCTCTCTTACTAAACTTCTAAACTTACTCTCCAAACTCAATTTTTGTAAATCTACCCTTGCCTGGTTCCAGGGTTACCTTACTCAACGCCAGCAAGCAGTTTCTTGGCAGCACACCCTATCACCCCTTTTGCCAGTGATCCTATGGGTCCCTCAAGGCTCTATCCTAGGCACACGTCTTTTCTCAATATTTACAAACAACCTCCACTTGTCAACCCCACAGGCTTCTCTCATCCAATATGTAGATGACTCGACAGTAATATGTGCTGCTTCCTCACTTCAAGAACTTCAGAATCTAAAACAAGAATTCTTTCTTGCAGTTGAGTCCTGGCTCACAAATACTCAAGTAATATTAAACCCTAAAAAAAAAAAAAAAAACGTATGATCTTCCATCCTACTAAATCTGCCTCACCCACCAACACATTTAACATTTCCTCACTAAATATAATGCCATCATATCCCCATTACCTCACACCAAGCTTCTAGGAGTTGAAATTGACTGCAAACTTAAATTTGATATTCACATTTCCCAAATTGTAAAAAAGTACATAAAAAACTTGGAACATTATATACGAACAAACACTACTTCACTAAAAATACTAAGATTGCCATCGCCCAAACCCACTTAATATCCACACTACTGTATGCAACTCTCATACTCACTAACCTAAAATATCTGAGGTACAAAAACCTGAATCGTGTTATAACAAAATTGCCAGATATGCTACAAACTTATCAGCAAGAACTCACCATTGCCTTGTACTCAAGCAACTCAACTGGTTATAGCTCCCACAACTCCTTGGCAACATTAATTTAACCATGGCCCATAAAATCATCTTTGATCCTGAGAAAACACATGCCCTACAAATATTACTTTAGCCTTATGACACTAACAGAACCTTTCGTTCCACTAACAGACATAACATAAAAATCAATGTATCCAAAACTCAAGCAGGAGATTCCCTCTTCTCAAATTATATAGGAAAAATCTGGAATAAACTTCCAGAAAACTTTACAACTATTTCATCAGTAGCCCAATTTAAAACAACTCTAAAAACCCACCTATTAAACAAATGGCGGTGTCCGTGCTCTGCTCCTGACTAACATGTCTCTCTCTGTCTTTGACCTTACTACTACCCCTGTTTATCCTATAAGACTTTCTGACTAAATCACCTCTCTCTACCTATTATTACACCTGCTACTTTCTATACTATCATTTCTCAGTACTATCCCACTGATGAGGAGAGGAAATATATTCACAATGTAATCCACGGGAAAATATTTGTATTTATGGAAAGTTCACTTGAAACTGTGGAATGTCAGTTGTTTCTATAACATTGTAATGTCTTTTATACTAATCTGTTTAATTTTTTATGATTACATTAATTGTATAAACTTAGCATATTGTTAGCCTAAGTTAGTATGTTACTTCTTGTACTTTGTATACTCTGTATTTATTTCTGTATTTGTTATTTCTGTATGTTCAATGTGGAACTTTTCTCCACGGGCCTCCGCTGGAAAAGGACATGTGTCCAGTCAGACTTTCCCAGTAAACAAATGTAAAATAAAAATAATAACAATAAATAACAATAGTGTCATTTTCTTGCATGCTGCTTCCCTCTGGATAATTATTGTTCTGTTACTATTGTCAGATATTTGCATCCTGCACATAAAACCACATTGGTCTATACCTGTCAATCTTAATAACACCATTGTCATTCTCTTTGTTAATATGGACATAAACAGTTTATAATCATGGCTTAAAATTCTAATTGGTCTATATGAAGATGTCTGAAGGGTCTTTATCATCTTTGGGTAATACAACCAACACAGATATTTTCTGAGATGCTGGTACTAACCTTCCAAATCTTTATCACTTTCTTTCCTCCTACCTTTCATACTTCCAAAAGAATACCATCTGTTCCTGAATACTTCCCTGTTGATTGATTATACATCACCGATTTTATTTCATTGTTCTTCTAACCTTGGCAAAGTTAAGGGTTTCATAAATACTACTAATAAAAAAGGCTCCACCAGCTGAAACCAAGGACTAGTAAAAAACAAACATTAGCTGGTTGTTGTCAGGAAACGTTATTAATCCAAAAGCTTGGTGCTTTCTTTCTAATATTACCAAGGACTTCATCATTCCTAAATATCCATGTGTGCCTTTTCTTGGTTACCCCATTCTTCTGCTTTATACAAAGTTTCATAGAATTTCTGAGATATCTCTAGTACCCCTATAGGATCTTTGGTTATTTTTCTTGTCATAGGCTTCCTAAATCTGACAACAACCCTTTCTACTTTCTGTTGCTTAAGTCATTATGCTAAGGGTTTTTGTGCTCTGAAGTTGGTATCCAAAGAGCACTTGCTTAACAGCATCCTTTCTAAACTCATGCATATTATCCAAATACTTCCTAGTTAATCAGTAATACTAACCAAAATTGCTCCTCCTTTTAGCTCTGCATGGAAAACTAAACCTCTAAAGGGAATCTGAGAGAGCCTATGTACTATATCCCTTGCAACTGGTGATCAGTAATAGTGACTGAGTGTTGCTCAAAATCATAGTCATTAATACAAATCCACCAAGCTCTGATGAATTAGTGTAGGGAATTCCCTAAGTGGTGCAGGATAGGTACTATAGGCTAAGAAAAAGGTGTTCCCAGCTACAGAGTTTCTACATAGGGTAGTGTATATAGAGTTATTCTTAATATACAAAAAAAAAAATCAGATGATTATTTTATGTATTTTATAACTGAACTTGATTTTCTATCTGTTGTTGCTCATCCTAAGAAATAATTACTCAACTAAAATGTGAACCGTTGATGATTAAAAACATGTCTTCTATAAAACATTTGTTTAAAATAACATTATTTTCATAATATATAGCTAAGATGTCATTTGCTTTATGAATATTTTTTTGTATAATTTCTACCTCTGACATTCTCTCCCACCTTCTCTATCCTACCCAAGATTCTCTGCATTCAGTCAAAAAATGGCTAACATCCTATCAACTCCTTCTCAACCCAAATAAAACCAAACTCCTCCTTTTCCTTCCTAAATCTCTCCAAGCCTTCAACTCTACCTTCACTGTCTTCTCACTTAATGACACACCTATCAGGGTTGAACCCCATACTACACTACTAGAGGTCATTACTGACGATCAACTTAAATTCAATCTTCACATCCAAAACTGCATCAAAAAGACTCATCAAAAACGGGGTCTACTTTATAGAAACAAAAAATTCCAAAAAAAAATGCATTTAAACTCACAATAGCACAAGGCTATCTACTACCAACCCTACTATATGCTGCCCCAGTCCTTACAAACCTTCAAACAAATCTCTTGAATAAACTTCAACACATATACAATAAAACTGCTAGATTTGCCACTAATCTACCCTACTGTTCACACCACTGCCTATCTCTAAAAAACCTACAGTGGCTAGAACTACACCATCAACTCCTTCTGCCTCAACCACACCTGACTCACTCCATCTTAAACCAACCCCACTCCTGTCCTGCTCTCTCAACACTCATCACCCCTTACACTTCTAACCAAATACCCTGTAGCTCAGACCAACTCTTCATACATATCTACAAACCCAATAAAACCATTGGCAAACTTGTCTATAATTACTCAGTAGCCAGTGCATAGAACAAACTGCCACTATTTTTAAGCTCAATCTCTAACTTAAACTGTTTAAAAAAAAACTTTAAAAGACTATCTATTACATTATTGGACCTGCTCTTGCACTGACCCAACTTAATCTACTTCTCCTCTTTCCTAAACCCTCCTTCCTAATAGTCTGTTTCACTCCATCTCTTATCCTCCATTGTACCCTTAGACTATCTTGTCCTGTTAAACTGTTGCATTTTTACTCCTTAACCTACCTCCTGTGTCATAACTGCAAAAAATTTACTATTGACTAGTTACTGGAAGAAACTGTTTTGTAATTATTGTTATACTGTATGTTTACACTTCCACTGTGACTATGTTTTAGGATGAAACTGTCAGTAATTACTGTTAAACTGTTTGTTAGCACCATTATACATAATGCATTGTTTACATATTACTTGTATTCATCTTTTGGAGCTTTTCTCTTGATCTCCACTGAAAAAGGGCATCTGACCAGTCGAACTAACCCAGTCAACAAATTTCAAATAAAATAAAATACAATAATGAAAGTTAGGTTATATCATAGTTTCTGACTCCCACTGGGTAGAATAATTTGGGTTTTTGTCTTGAATTGTGGAGTTGTGTCATTTATTTTTAAAGTTTAAAAGCAGAGCATATTTACATTTCTATGAGTTGGCAGGAGTCCCATACCTCTCAACTGTACAGATTTTCACAGAATGACCAGATTTTTGCCTCATATTTTTCGTCCATTTTTCATAAAATTGTGGTTTTCTGGCAAATTAGTGGCAAATCATTAAAGATTCAAGTTAGAAAATAATAACAGATATTTGAGTTTCAGACTTTATATCCTTTAGAAGATTCATGTTAACGCATAGCCTGTCATTCTATGAAGTTTCTAAATTTGTAAGAACAATACTTAAAAATTGTTCATATTTTTGGGCCTTTGTCCCACTTTTATTTATGGCTTTGTCCAGATTTCTTGCTCTAAAAGGTTGAGAGGTATGGGCAGGACACATTTATGGGATACAGGAGGGAGCCCAATCCCCTTTGCAGCAGCATACAAAAACATGTCAAGAGCACATGTTTTAACAGCTTGAATGGCTATCATTTAAACCAAGTGGGGAACTGCACTTACTTTGAAATTTAAAACATAAAACAAAGTTATTATACAACGACCCCCCATTAATATTCCAAAACGTGCATGCTGATTGGTCAGCATGCATGTTGTAAATCAGACTTATACTAATGGAAAAAGGTCCAGTCGCCCGGACTTTTTCCATTAGTATAAGTCTTTTTTTTACAGCAATGGAGAACGCAAGATCTCCATTGCTTTTTAGACATTGTCTCGCTATGTTAAATGAGTTTAACATAGCAAGACACCTTTAAAAAAGTAACGGAGATCTTCCTTTCTCCATTGCTTTTTTTAAAGCTGTCTCGCTATGTTAAACTCCTTTAACATAGTGAGACACTTTGTAAAAAGCAATGGAGATCTTGCTTTCTCCATTGCTTCCACCCACAGCTCTGATGTACTGCGTAAGCATACGCATGCACAGTACATCAGAACTGCCACAGAATACCAGACAGCTGCGGAAGGGTAGCAAGGAGACATTATACAATGCCATTATTTAAGAAAAGTAAGTATTTTTTTCTTAAATAATGTCATTGTATAATAGCAATAACCCACTTCTGGGTGTGGGTAATGCTGGATTTACCCACGGTTGTCTTTGTTTGGCCACTCGGGCTTCACCCTCGTTACCAAACCACACCAACCGTGGGTAAATCCAGCATTACCCATACCCAGGCATAGGTTATTGCTATATTCTTCAATTTCTCAGTGCTCTGCTTTAAGGTGTGTGGCACCAGCATTTCATTAGGTATCAAACTAGTTCAGAAATACCTCTAAACTGATACAGTTGGTGAGCATATCATATTCTTTCTTTGACACTATACACATTTTAGGACTTGTGAGATTGTTATAAAATGAGCCTATTTATTAATGTAAAAATGCAATTGCCAATAAAGACACTGTTTCCTTAATGTAAAGAGTTACACCAGGGCTGGGTAATACAAAAAAAATAAAAGCAGTCACTGAGAAAGCTGAAACACTAATCTGTGTTAACTGCTTGGCAGTAACTGAGAAGCCTGAGAAAGTGAGAAGATGCACTGATCCAAGTGATCTGAAAGAGTCAATTAAATCAGAGCAGTGCCCCTTGAAAAAAATAAGGACATTACAGTAAGTTTGGTTGGTGGAAAAAAAATCTTTTCATTATGTTATTTGTTTTGGACATGCTTTCTGACAAATACGTTGGATGTTCATAGGTCTATGGGAAATAATATTAAAAAAACACAGATTAGATGCTGTGTTTTAAAAGAACAACATTTGTAATTTGCTGAGCCCTTAAAGTATGTCACATAACAATATATATGTATATACATACACACACGCATACACACACACACACGTATATGTAATGTATATTTATATCTACAGTTGTGTGTGTGTGTGTGTGTGTGTGTGTGTGTGTGTGTGTGTGTGTGTATGTGCTTGTATTATATAGAAACCTGCAGCCTACTTATCTTCACATAAAATGTGCAAGAGAATAGTTTACAATGGATCTAACAATATGCAAGGGTGCCACCTAGTGTAAATTTTAAAACAGAACGTGATCTGAAGACTAGATATCCTGCATGGCTGTTTAATTTTTTTTGTACAAATTTTAGATTATAGCCATTGTGCAGAGGTGGCTTGTTTTCATATTTTCCTTATCTGAGAGCAAGGAGACAAAGATATGTATTAACTATACACTAATGATATGAACTAAAAAAATGCAAAATTATATAATTATGTGTACCTATATGTATATATAATATAATATAATATAATATAATATAACATATGTTTATCTCCTCACAACAAAAAGTTCTCTGGTTCAATTCTCAGATGGGGTTCCTGCTGTACAAAGTCAGCATGTCTTCCCTGTGTTTGCTTAGGTTTTCTCTGGGTGCTGCAGTTTGTTCTGATATGCAGAATATGGTCTGGGTACTTTAAATTGGCCATTGGTGTGAGTAGTTGTGTGTATGTAGTATGGGCATAGGCATAACAACATTGTACCATAAAAAAAAAAAAAGGAATGGATTTGTTACAGAAACAGCAACAATGCCAATTGCCCATTATTGCTGTTGTATGACATAAAAAGCTGAAGAAAGCGATAATGTCTTTGTGTGCGTGTGTGTGTGTGTGTGTGTGTGTGTGTGTGTGTGTGTGTGTGTGTGTGTGTGTGTGTGTGTAGGGAGAATGGCATGCCCTAAAGTGGATAGGGAATTTGCATCAATGATTGTCTGGCCATGTCTCTCTACAGTGGCTACTTTCAAAAGGATTTCAAACCAGAATTATTCAAATTTTCCAGATATGTTTTGACTTTTTAGAATTATAATTTTTAAATCCAGCATCATCTAATAAACCTCAGCTTGAAATGAAAATCTGGTTTATATTTTTATTATTATTACAGAAATCACAGAAATTGCTACTAAATATATATAGATACATCTATACATATATGTTTAGTATCACAAGATCAACGATGATAGCACCAAAACATACAAAACTGAAGAGAAAGAACCCCAAAAAATATATCAAATTGTGAAACACTTTTCTGCTGCAGACCCGGAAAAAAATGTTAACATGGGTCCTGCATGGGGGGACAAATCCAGGATCCTATATTGGGGGTTTTAAGGTTTTGGTATAGTACAGAAACTTGGGCAGTGAAGGCAAAGCGACTGAAGAAGCTAGAGGTGATGGAGATGAAGTGCATGAAATCGGTAATAGGATGCACACTGTGAGACAAATAAAGAAATTAGAACATCAGAGAAGAAGCCTTAGTAGCTCCAATCGCAGACAAGGTCAAAGAGAACAGATTATGGTAGTCTGGGCACATGTACAAGAAAAACAATCTGGGGAAGAAGCTTAGGGAGAGACAGGAGTGTAAATTAAGGCATCCAGTAAAAAGATGGATGGACTATGTGTGAGAAGACTTGTGACAGTCAGGCATGACCATTGAAGAAGACAGGAGAGTGGCACTGAATCAAGAAAGATGGTGACAGCTGACATCACACCCTGACACCATGAAGAAAATGGGGAAAAAGAGGTTGATGTTGATGATGATGATATGGGTTCCCATATTTCAAGGAACTCTTGGCAGTTGTGCTCTTCCCTGAGGTTGTTGGAGTTTCCCAGAGTGCAGTTGGAGAGTTCTGGCATCTTTTCCTACTATTGTTATGTTTCAAACCTCTAGAACCTCCTCCAAGTATCTGACAGAATCCCCCAAGTTGTCTGACATCAAACAGTACCTTAAAATCTAATTTATTATATTTCACATATGACATATCATGATTTTAAGCAAGTGTTTGATTTTTAACTGTAGCTTCAATTTGCTATGCTCTGATTATTGCTAATATTGCATCCCATGTTGTTTTTTCCATCTGCCTCAACTGATGGGTTATCGAATCTGCACAATTTCAATGCTGGCAGCTTTTAGAAATTTGGATCCATGGTTCAGGCTCCTCCTCTACCCATCCATCATTACAGTACCTCAGATCACCTTTGCTGCTCATACTCTTCAGACATTGTCCTTGGGTCAGTGCTTGGTTCTTTAAAATTTTCCGATAAGTGAATTTTTCTGGCATTTTTTGCCTATATTCATAGTCCTTTCTACTTCTACCTTATCTCCCCTTCATTTCAGGAACTTAGCTTTCCATTTTACTTCTGTGTTTTTTTTTTCCATTTTTTCCCCATCCCTGCCTTTAACTCCCCCTAAAAATATTCTGTATAGTTTAAAGTGTCAGGTTCTTTGTTGGGAGTTTTTTTTTCTGGTATTACTAAGTTGTAGTCTAACTTTTTGTTCTTGTGCTTAACGTTTGTGCATCTTTCCCTTTACAGCCATGTGGCTTTTTTTCTTTCACCCAACATGTCTGAGAAGGCCTCAGGTTTTAAGAAATGTACTACTTGCGGTCATAAGATTCCCCCTGAAGACCCATGTTCTAAGTGTTTCTTTTTCTTGGGGCTTACCACCCGGATGATGATTGTTTTTCATGTTTATCCTTCCAGGCTAGGCCTCTTCCAGACTGTAAGTCAAAACTTTTATTTAAAGGTCTTCTCCCAGCCACAGCATGGAAATTGACCTGCTCCCAAACCAGGCCTCCCTTTAGCAAGAAATTAGTGGTGAAAAGTAAGGGCAGCAAGTTAAAAGTTAAGGATAGAGAGAAGGAAAATAAGTTTTCCAAGGAAAAGTCTTCTGACAAGGATAAGCCCCCATGAGAAAAAAGTTCAGAAGAGATCCCGTACCCTTCGGGTCCCTCTGGTTTGGCACTGAAGCTTTCAAAATCTTTAGATGCAGCTCCTTTGTCAGAACCCATTAGGGTTCAGCCATTTACTTCTGCTGTAGTGGTAGCAAAGTTCTCACTGGAAATGGTCATTTCTCAGCTCTGATCCTCCTTTTCCTCAGGAGAAGTCCTTTCATCAGTCCTCCAGGCTGCCACTGATCACTTCTTCATTAAGGTCCATGTGGTCTTTGAGGAGCCTGTCTGAGGAAGATGTGCACAGGCTGATGAGGAAGTTTTTGAGGACCCAGATACACTTGAGTGTCCTTCCTGCATCTCCTGTGTTGGAGGGCTGGGAACTGTCCCTAAAACCCCTATTATAGTTCCTTCTTGACTGATTTGACCTTCGGGTCTAGTACCATTGGAGCTGAGTATTTCTTGGAGCATCTTAGACTCTGTCAGCATCTGTTACTTGTTTGACTCTGATAACTTCTGATATTTGAAGAGTTGCTGAGCAGAGTCTATATTAGATCACCGAATGCTTAAAAAAGCAAATGGTGATTAATTGACCCTATGCAAGTGAAAGTTTACAATTTTGAACTGTCAGAACAGTGATTTTTTTTTTCCTAGTGAAAATAAATTGTTGTTCCAACAAAAAAAAAAAAAAAATTAAATACTATAAACATTACATCAGTGCCGAAAATGGCAAAGTAACAAAACGACCAAGCGAATTCTTTCACAGGGAAAGAATTTGCTTAAAAGTCACTTCGATATTTTGCCGTTTCACGCTTTTGAGTTCGACCAAGACACATTCGAAAGAATGTGTCTTCAGTCTTTTAATAGGGAACTGCTGAGCAGGACTGAAGAATCATTACTCTGTGTTAACAAGCATCAACAGTTCTCTCCCACCAGAAGCCTCCAGCCAGATGAAGTCTTTGTTTCTTAGGGTCCATGGTAACCTCTATAACTCTTGTCTCTCAAGACAAATTGTACAAGACAGTATTACAGCTGACACTAGCAGTTTAATGGTCTTTGTTTTTTCACCTTGTGCATTTCCCCATCAGTGTCACAAAGGTATGCAGACAGCATGTTCAGAGGTGGTTGAACTCTCCTCTAGTCGGTCTTGGTTGCCCCTTTATTCTACCACTACTGCTGGACACAGTGACTGTTGGTGTTTCCTTCTGTGGTGGGGGGTAGGGGCATTTTGAGGGAAAGGCAGTCCATGGTACATGGACTTCCTTAGAAGCCAATCTTCACATCGGTGTCCTGGAAATGAGGGCTGTCCTCATTGTGTTTCAGGCTTTTTAGGACTCACTTCTCAGGGGTGTTATTTCAGTTTAGACAAGACAACATGTCAGTGGTCTGGTACATCAACAAACAAGGGGCATATGCTCATACCTATTATTTTGAAAAGCTATGAGGATTTAGCAGTAGTTGATGTCTTCCCTGAACTTTCTCATTGCAATGCACATCTTGGAGAAAGCCAGTGTTTCAGCAGACAGGCTCAGCAGGTCCATTTTCTGCCTTATGAGTGGTCTCTCAGTCAATTGGTGGCTGCCCAGATCTTCAGCCACTAGTGCCAGCCATGCTTTGATCTCTGCAACTCCATTCAACTCCAAATACATTAGCTACATATCCCTGATTCTTGTGGTGGAAGAGTCATAGAGGGATGCTTTAGTCCAGACTTGGCCACTGGGTCTCCTATACACTTATCCACTCACTCCCCTCATACTGAAATTTCTTCAAAAACTCATGCGTTACAAGATGACAGTGATCCTCATTGCCTCTTTTGGCCTCATTATGTATGGTTCCACTTTCTGTAGCCTGAACTGATAGCACCTTTTTTGGATGCTGGAACCTCTTCCAGACCTCATCTCTTGTCTATCTAGGAAGCCTCACCTAGACATAGAAGTCCTGAAACTAATTGCATGATTGTGTAAATTCCAATGATGGCCAGAAAGTCCAAGCTTTCCTTTCAGTCTTTCATATATTGGCATCTTGTCAGAAACATTTTACTTGAAAGGTTTACAGAATTAAGTGGAAGAGATTTTTTCTATTTGGGCATCCAACAGCAGCATGGATCCTTCTTTGGCCCCACTCCCTTCTGTTTTGGACTTCCTAGCTAGTCTTTTTCAGGAAGGTGCTAGTTATTCCACCATCAAAGTTTAAATGGCAGCCATATTGAATTGTTATGTGGGAGTGGATCATACTCCTACTGTTTCATTGAAATTATTGAAAACCTTTTAAGGGATGCTTTTCTCCTTCATCCCTGTCTAAGGGCCCCAGTTCCACCTTGGTTTATCAGTTTCTTACTACAAGCCTTAATCAATCCCCCACCTAAATCTGCTGCTACAGTTCTTAGAAAATGCTTTTTCAGGTGCAGTCAACTCAGTTTGAAGGATTTCAGAGCTCCAGGCTCTTTCCTGCAAGCCAATTATTTGATATTTCACAAAACGAGGGTGTTGCTTTGAAGTAACCCTATCCTCCTTCCCAAAGTAGCTTTGGATTTTACCTTAAATCAGACTACCTACTTGCCAGTATTCTGTCCTAATTTTTCCAATAAAGGGGAGTACACCTTGCATTTCTTGGATGTTCATTGTCAGTTAAGATTGTACTTACATCGCACTACAGATTTTAGGAAAACAAACCAACTCTTTATCTCCTTCTCTCCTATTCACTTGGGAAACAGTGTTACTAAGGTCACCCTTTCCAGGTGGTTATCTAACTGTACTACATTTGTTTACAAAGCTAAAGGGTTATTGTTGTCATACACTCCTAAAGCTCATTCTATTTGAACAGTTGCAGCTTCCGCAGCCTTCTTTTCCAGAGGTCCTGTTGATGATATTTGTGTTGCAACCACTTGTTCCACTGTACATATGTTGATATACCATTACAAACTGGATTTGCAGTCCAGATCTCAGGCTTTGTTTGGCTCAACCATCCTTCAGAATATCTTTCCATTTGACCTCCCGAGGCTTTTGGTAGCCAAGGACTCTGTCCCATCAGTTGAGGTGGATGGAAGAGATAACATTTAATAAGACATTTATGTACTTACCATAACACTAGGTCTATGTTGTCTTCTTCTGTCCTCTTCAGCTTTCCATCCCTCTAACTCCCTGTCAGATTAGCACTGTTCTTGGACTCTCAGTTTTCTACACTGGCCCTTCCTGAAGCCTTGTCATATTTATAGTGTAATATTGAATGTTTTCCCTGCACTCTTGTTCATATTTTTATCTTATTGTTAGGGAATCATCCTGTGTTAGGCAAGCAAACTTGATCTGAGGTACTGTGATGAAGGAGGGGAATTATGAGTACGGGGAGGAGCCTAAGCCTCGTATTCAAATGTTTAAAATCTCCCAACATTGGCTCCGTATGGATCCTATAGCTCATCAGTTGAGGAGGACAGAAGCATAACACAGATCTGGTGTTATGGTAAGTACATAACTTGGAGTTCAAGCATTTTAATAAATTTGAGTTTGGACTTTAATTTGATAATTTAATGAGTTTAATCTTTTCAACTAGCATTCTGCAAATGACAGACTGAAATTATATTAACAAATAGCCATTTTTCATCTAGGTGGGGCTTCATAACCAAATTGTGAATTTTCCAACACCATTTTGGTAGTATTGATACTAAATTGCTACATCTAACTGGTGCACATTGATATGAGTAAACACTGCATCCCAAAGTACTTTAAATTAGTATGCAAAGCAAAAAAGCGTTAGAGTAACCATAGCATGGCACTCAACTTTTATTAACAAGAATGTTTAATTGCTTTCATCCAGTAATAGCTGGAGTTAGCTGGATTTCATCAGAACAGTTTTAGAAAAATCAACATGCACTTTAAATATCTCTCATAACTCAGGGTGAATTTTACATTTTCCAACAACAATAGTATACTAAATGATCAAAGAGACTTTAAAATATACAACTACACTGATTTTGCAGTTGAAAAACTACTTGCCAAACTATTAGATAAAGGGTACACATTTGTTCCTTTAAGAATGGCTTAAGCCATGGACATATTAATTCAGCTAAAACTTTTCACTAGAAAAAATAATTTTTGTTTGTTTGTTTCTTTTTTTTTTTTGGACCGTGGGTCTGGCTGTCCTGCTAAGGTTAGCTTGTTTAGAAGTAGCTTGTTTAATCTCCCATTGCACCCATCCATCCATCCACAACCCACTTTTCCTATTTTACACATGGGGTTGGGGTGTCACTTCAACAGTGACAATCATCTAGACCATGGTTTACACCACTGGGTGGCTAGCCTGGGTTCCTATAACGTAGTCAAACTTTTGCAAGTTTGAACCTCATATGGTTGAGACCATAAGTTTGAAGTTGTAAAAGTTCGAGCATTTCAATGAAAATCTCCATAAGCGGAGGCCTCCATTTTGTTCAATGGGTTGTGATCTCGGAGTTGGTATATTTAAGTAGCTGGGGTGGGGGGGGTTCATGGGGGCTTTCCCCTACTTAAACAGTTTATTTTGTTTTCCGTTGTTTTGTTTTTTTAAGCCATAGTCGAAGTTTTGTAATTTCAAACATAATGGTTCGAACATTATGTGTTCGAAGTTATAAGACTTTGACTATGTGATATAGACTCGGCTAGCCCTGTCACGGTCCAATTGTACCCAATGATCCAATTATTTGAAATATTATGTGAGTTTGATATCAAAAGGATTTTTAAATAAAAAGGCAATGGCCCCCTGGTATAACATGTCAAAATATGAATGGGAATTATTGGATAATATTTGCCACAATAAAAGCATTAGGATTATGATGCCAGATAAGGGAGGCAGTCTAGCTGATATGAATAAATCAGAATATATTAATAACATGAACTCATTGTTATATGATGTCATAAGAAGTATCAAGAAATGAAATAAATACTGCTTATGCTAAGATTGACGCATTATTAAATGACATGTTTATGCAGGCCCAAATTAGTAGAGATTAATATGTTTTCAATGTTAGGAAAACATTGATCCCCACTATATTCAGAATTCTCAAAATACATGAGGATAAACTAGTCTCCTCATCCAGTTTCGATGCAGGGCAATCTAAGACTCACTCAGTTGCAAAATACTTACACATCAAATTGAAGAACCCTATTTTTGTTCAGTTTGGTGCCTTTATATTCAGTTTTTTGGTGATATTTATATATTTTGGGAAACAAAGTGATAGATTTTTTATATTGTATTAATTCTATCACTGACCTTTTTTAGGTTCAGTCACACGTCTAATGTACATAGAGTAAGTTACTTAGATGTTGAAATTATTTAAGATTCGAGTAACAAAGCATTTTTATCAAATATTTTTTGTAAGCCAACTTATTCCAACTCTGTCTGGGACTATAAGAGTTACTATCCGCTCCATCAGAAAACAGTATTAGAGAAGGAGCAATTTGTGCATTTAACAAGAATCATCTAAGTATGAAATTTTTCTTTTTGAATGCGAGAAGTTTACTAGCATGTTCCTTAGAAGAGGGTACCCCATAGAATTTCTTAAGTATATATTTGGTGAGGTGATTTGAAAGATTGGATCTGTATGTTACACTAATCAGGAAATCTGAACATTTGATGGCTAGTAAGGGGACCTCTAAAGCCGTGACCTACAATAAAGAGTTAGTTATGACTTATAGTTCATAGTTATAGTGTGGACCAAAGTACTGTATGTCAAATTTTGGAAAGTAGCTGGAACATATTTGTTAATAATTGGGATTTACTGGGTAAATTAGTGACAGTCCCATTATTGTTTCTAAACGTGGTAAGAGTTTTAAAAAATATTTGGAAGGTTATCAAGATGTTGTTAGTATGAGAAGGCTAAGGGGGGCATTTAAATGTGGTAGTTGTCACCAGTGCAGCTTTGTTTCCAAGAGTGATGGAATTAATCTTAAACTACACAATATCAAAGCCCAAGGGTATTAGAACTATGGCCCGGTGGGGGTAGTATACCTGACATTCTGACAGCAATGTGCCATTTTCTATGTGGGTAAAACAAAGAGGACCCTGAGAGAACAAATGTCCAAACACATGTATGACATTAGATGATAGAACAAAAATAATGCCCTTTTTAAGCACATTATGAAGTGCACAACCCCTTGTTCTTTATTTTATGTTTTGGATAGAGTTGAAAAGAATCCCTGTGGAGGACCATGAGGTGATTTCTTGAAAGTGAGAGAATTGCATTGGCAATTAAAATTAGATATGGGCAACCACCCATATGTTTAGCTTGGTGTAGGTTGTTATGAAAATATTCATTATGTTCCTTGCACCCATATGCTTTACTGAACATATTTCTTAGTATTTGATTGCTATATTATTTATGAAATCTATATAAATATTTTAAAGGACATATTTAATATATATATATATACTTATGTTATATTTTACTAATATATATTTTTAAATGACATGCAGTTTTTTTTTAAGCAGAAGATGGTGTTATTGTAAAAGTGTGTTTTCAACTCTCATGATTTTGTTACTCCTCGGATTTCAGGATTAGTTGTGATTGGGCAGTATTGGTCACATGACTGAGTTATGAGGAATATATAAATTGCATGGTGATTCTTTTAAAGTGTGATGATGAAGTCCTGCTATTACTAGACAAAAGTGCTTAAGATTCTGGTTAATAAAAGTGTGTGCTGTGCTGTGGAGGCATTTTTGTTTTGCATAGTAGTTATCTCCTCGTCTGGAGATTTAAATTAGTATAATTTAATTCTGGTTCTGAGCTCATTCCTCATCACTACTTCTATTTCTCTTATTTCTCTACACTGTATCTAGCAGGTTATCAAGTCCTCTACCATTCACACTATGTTTGGCTCCTGTTACTGTTTCTTTTAAAGTTTTGAGTTCTTATTAAAGCTGTCAAATCATTTAAGGTGGTTGGACTTTTTATGTTAGAGATACAGCGCCATCATTTTCCATGATAAAATCTAACAGAATTAAAGAATCTAGCACTTGATTCAGCCTCAGAAGGTAAAAATAAAAGCAGAAAATTGCAGTTATACATGTTTGGACTGCATCTGATTTTAAATCACAATACTGGAAAAATATTGTAAAAGAAATGAACAGTGTTATATTGATAGTGACATTACAAATGTAGAAAGAAAAAGGGCAGAAACCTACTTCTTCTTCTTTCGGCTTTTCATTTATTGAAAAACCTCCTAGCACATAACAAACCCCGGCAAGGATACATGAAGCTCATAATGGTGACTCATGCAAACGAAGGCAGTTGCATGCTGTCATGACTTACAGGCTATCAAGGATTCTGTAAAACTTTGACACACTCACAGCACCCATCTAAGAACATAATAAAAAGTTGGCAGGACACTACACACACATATTTTCATCCACATGCTGAAAACAAATTATCAAGTGATATGCTTCCCAGAGCTGTAGCTGGATCATACCTTGGTAATCTCCCATTCAGTAATGTCAGGGACCAAAAAATAAAAACCTTCTCACGACTGAAGACCCAAAAAAGAAAAAAAAAAGGGTCTTAAGCTAAGCAGTATTTATCAAAAGTCTCTTAGCTCATGGCTGTGCTAAACTACAGCAAGGAGCTATGAAAGCTCTTTCCTGCATTTTCAGTGACTTCTGCAGACTACACAAAGAGCTAGTACATATTAACACTGTAGATCTTTGTCGAACTACTTTGCTAAACTATAGGAAAGAGCTATACTAACTTCTTGCTACATGTCCTCATATAAAATAACTCCCTGACTCTCATTTAGGCAGCCACAATTCATGATCAAAGCTACTTAGCTGACTGAAAGAACCTATTGAAACCTTTGCTATGGTGCTGATCTTGCCCCCTAGTAGCTTGTAACTGGGGTAGCTGCCCCTTTGCCTCATCCTCACTAAGGTTTTTTGCCCCTAATTGCCTGACTACCCTGCAGGCAAGTATGTTGATGGAAGGAGAGCTGTTTACCTGCAGCAAGGCAACATCCTGCCTAGCACAGCAAGCAGCTCCTGTTATCAATAGTTATGATTAGACATACAGGAGGTGCTGGCCATATGTGATTTGCATTGTGTGTATATAAAACCTAAGTATATGGGTGTCAGAGTAGTGATGCCCCAACCTACAGCATATTGTATCCTAAACGAGTTCCTGATTTTCATGTGCCATGAAGCCGGGAACTACATAAAGTTGTTATCAACATCAGCTAAGTGTCATGGAACAGTTCTATGAGATTCTGCAAATAACTTGCATAATAGGGCCACTGACTTCATGACATTCCTAAGGGATACCTTATAGGTGAGTGCAGAACCCACATAACTGCAAAGGTTTATAACAAAAAAACAATAATAAGGACAACAGTAGTGGCCAATCTGGCTGTTTATGTTTTATGAGAGACATCAGTTATCCACTGGAACCTTGGCTAATGACACCAGTTCACCATCCTCAGTTGCCTACAGAGAAAGCTTGCAGCACAACATGCAGACAGAGCAGGAAAGTGATTAAGTAGGTGGGTTTTTGAAGTCCTGATTCAGGTGTCAGTACACATTGGGGGTTGTTCTGCAATGCATATCTAGAACAGCATCTCAAATGGTCACCATGATTGCAGCCTTGCACAACATGTTAACAACCAGACATAGTAAACTTCCATTCTGGATTGTTTGATGCCTCCCTCAAGATCCCCAGACACCTGAATCTGACCAACGATGGGACAAAGAACAAAATGGCACTGAAGGACCAGAGGAATAACAGTGACTTTACTTGGACAATTTTCTGATCAAGGCCCTTCAGTTAAAAAGACTAACAGGATTTACAGTTTATAATTAATATTCTCATTCATCTAGGCTTCTCTCTAAACTTAAGGAAATCCACTTTTCAATGTTCCCAGAATGTCTGCTGGACACTTCCAGCATAATGATTCCCCACCCTCAGGAAAAAAAAGTCTAATTTCTGGCATGTTACTTTCTATCCCTCTCAAAACTAGAAATGACCCTAGCAAGACAGATTTTGAGAACCCTGGGATACATGGCATTGGCAATACATATGATTCCCTTTGCCATACTCCATATAGGGAAAGTTCAGTTGTGCCGTAAAATAATTTGGCCACAGCCTTGCAACCTTGGTCTTCCCAATCCCTTTCTTTCTTTTTGTGAAGAAAGAAATCCAAAGGTAGGTAAACCAGATAACACTCAGTCTAGGTGTTTCCTTTCTGATTCCTTCTTCCTTTCAGAAAATGTCAACAGATGCTTTGGATCTGGCCTGGGAAGATTTTTCTATGGGCAAGAATGTTCAAGGAATCTGGTCAAAGCAAGACAGGTGAAAACATATAAATATCAAGGAGATGAAGGCCCTGATTTTTACCCTGCAGACTCTTCACCACCTCTGGTCTCCAGGAATATTACAAGTCCTAACAGGCAATAACACAGTTATGTGGCATATCAACAAACAAGTGAAAATAAATTCTTACCATCTATGCAGGCTGGCGATAATTGCTTGGGATATTTCTATTTGATATGTTTTTTTTTTTCCAAGCAACTTATCGCATCAGAAATTAATTCAATAGCAGATTATTTGGGCAGATCCAAAGCAAGGCCTCACAAATAGATGCTGAACAGAGAGGTCTTCCTTCAAATTGTCCATCAGTAAGTAACTCCTCAGATCTCTTGGCTTCCACTCTGTACAGACAACACTGACTGTTCTGCTCCAAAGTTCAATATAGGAAAGCATGGAAAATGGATGTCTTATTAATGTCATGGAAAGGGAAGTTCCAATGTGTTCCCCCTCTTTCCTGTCATTCCAGGCTTCCTTCTAAAGATTCAAAAAGACAATCCAAGAATGCTGCTGGCAATTCCCTTTTAGCTAAGACAACATTAGTTCTCTCTTCTTTTTCATCATACTAAGGCCAGTCCTCATAAGATGTTCATCATTCTCATTGCTGCAGTAGCCTTTAGTTATATGGGTTGCAAACGGCTTGAGATGCAAACAACCAGCTTTTCAACCTTGGACACTGACTTAGATGATTGAGAGGGCTCCCCCATTTCTGTCTAGAAGATGTCAACTTTGATGAAATCCTTGAATTAATGCATCAGAAGCGATCTTGGTTCACTGACCCAGCCTGTCTGGATAAGAAGGTGCTGTTTGAATCTTTCCAGATGGAATCTTCTATGTCCTGGAGAATACCTCCTGCCAAACCTCACCGGCTCAATCAGACACCCCCGGTTAACAAATGTAAAATAAAAATAAAAATAAAATAAAATAAAATATACTTGATTGCCAGTAGGAAATGGCTATTCTCAGGAAGCCAGGCAGTGTACTCTGTCTGTATATGAAATAAAATAAGTTTAATGTCAAAAAATCAAATTAACATCTTCACAGTCACAAGCATTGATAATGGCCAATAAAAATTTAATTTGCCAGCAGACTGTTTTTATTTTGTAGTCCTGCAGAATTACTTAAAAATGTTATAAAGGCCACAATGGATTCTTATTCATACATTACACTTTTTATCTTATAAGGGACAGCATAGAATACAATATGCAAATGTATACTGACTCTCTCCATATCAATTCACAGTAAAGCCTCTCATCTAGCCATTGCAAATACTCTAGTTACAAATTCCTCAAAGCCTACCCTGCAGTGGTAGATAAAAGTTAATTATTTATTGCAAATTACCATGGCAAATGCATGATACAAAATGAGTATCTAGTCATGGGTCCCATACTCTTATTACAACTCTGCTACAACATATGGGTCATCAAATCCTTTGCTGTTGCAGAAAGCCAGTACTAGCAAAATCATTATACAATGAGAACATTTTACCTCTGATCCCTGAATTTAGGAATAAAATTCTCATTTCAGAGTAGTTTTAATCTTTGAAATTTTGGGATCCTGCTCATTATGGATACTGTTTTCAGGATCTTTTATTTTAGGTTGGCATAATGATTCATGAAATGGCAGGCAAAAGGTAGCAGACTCTCATCAGTATTCAACACATCAAGGATTTACACAGGAAAATATGCATATTAATAAGTAATTGATCACATAATCAAGTAGTGTGCTTGGTATATTAGCCCTGTTGCTAATGAAAATACAGTGATAATTAGATGAAAATCCTTCTTAATTCAAAACTGTTTATCCAACGGGCTGATTTAGTCTGTTTAGTGTAGTCTGATGTGATTTAATGTCAAGGAAACAGTTCCAGCAGTATAAGCTTTTATGTGGAAAGAATAGAATTTATGGCAAATTATGTTAAAAATTAGCTATAAAATTAAATTACAAGATGCTACTTTGCTGCTGTGAAGTGATGGTACTTTAATGCTGTTAGCTTATCTCTTTAACAACAGATGCATTTAACAAATGCCAAGTTGAGAGCAAAGAAACTGATCAGCAGACAAGCCAACACAGTTGCATGAAGCACTCAGCGGTTCATATTAACCTGTCTTTAGTTACATTCTTAACACTAAGGCACCAATCAGGGAATTCAAATGCAATCTCACTGTAGGGAATGTCTTGAATACCACTGTTCTGGATCTAAGTGACAAGTCGAACAACCAATGATCACCCAAATTTGTTTTAACATGTAAAGAAGAGCTAGCATGCTTGCAATAATGACAGCTGATTGGTCAAGTGATACGTATGCTTCAGAAAGTCAAGCATTTGTTTGTCAAAGACTTACAAACTATACAGTTTGTTTATTAACTCATCATGGACCCAGGATTCAAGATGCTTTGATGGACTGGTCTCATTTATTACAGATAAGGCAATATCTGCTATGGTTTAACAATGCAATACCATGCAGTGTGGTTTGTTATTACCAAAGTAGTACAGTGAATATATCAAAAGAACAAAGATCTTGTACTACAGAAGGGTAGGGTTGCCACTTTTCCATCCTTCCATTTCCTGACAAATAAGACACACCCTTGCCTCAGGGTAGCAGCATCCCTTTTAGCAAACCACACCCAGAAGTGCCAGTGCATAGGCAGCTTTAGATAATATGGATCCCTAGGCAAAGTATCTCATTGTACACTCCAGCCACACTTTCTGTTGTCACCCTGGCATACACCCCAGTGTTCCATTGTTTTCCTCCTATTCTTGTCTCCTCAAAAAAACAGAGTGGATTTGTTTTGTTTTCTCACACTTAGACTAATTTATCACCTTTTTCTACAGCCTTGTAATACATCCTAGCTGGCCAAGAATGTACTGTAAAAATTGTGGTGGAAATAATACAATAATGCCGGGAGCTGGGAGGCCATGAATCCCCAAAAGTATTGATTTCTAAATGCTCTGAAGTGCATTATAGAACTTTTTTCCACATTTGATCCAAAGATGGCCTGAAAAAATCATGACCAAGGAAAGAAACTGATTATTTTTTTATTTCAAGGAAGAACTAGATTAAATTCAGGGCTTAATCTTCAATGCTAGCAACACAGCAGTTACCATGCTTTTGTGAGGAGACACAGATTATATCTGGTATGATTGCCTTCCTCCCAACCACATAAAAAAGATGGTGATTATCTGTGTACCCATATAGTATTAAATTGGGATGGCAGTGAAAGGTCAAATGAACATAGTCATATATTTCAGCTTGCTGCTGTCATATCAGTACAGCATGCCTCCTCAGCCTCCAACCCAAAATATACCTTCTTTGTACCCCTCTGAAGTCAAACTAGGATGAAAGTGAAAGAACATGTTATTGTATTCTATTCTTGTCGGCTATACATATCTAGCATGCCCTGTTTCCCCTACACCCAGATAATATTCACCTGTATATACATCTGATTTCAACTGAGAAAAAAGTAAAAAAAAAAAAAAAAAAACAGTAATTCTTTCCAACTTGCTGTTCCTACAGAGTACACTGGCCCTAGACAAGCTAGAGTGAATTCTGTGCAACTCTATAAGGTGTGATTTTTGACGAAAGTTAAAGAAATGACCTCACTGTCCCCAGCTCCCACACAAATTATAGCAGTCTCTGCACCCAACTCTGAGTGTGGTCAGTTTTAGACTAGGTTGGGCTCACAGCTGAGGGCCCTACTATACCACTTATACAGCCAGGAATGATGCCCCCAGAACCAGTGAGGTTCCAGATGTTCTGTGATGCACTTTATGCTTTAATTTTTTCACTACCCAGGAAATTTATGTATACACCTACCAATACTTTGTACACACACACACACACACACACACACACACACACACACACACACACACACACACACACACACACACACACACACACACACACACACACACACACACACACACATACACGTGAAAACACACACACACACACAACATGCTTTCTACAGGCACATTTGAAGAGCATCAATTCACCTACAGTATGTTTTGGGGGTATTAGAATAAAATAAGAGCATCCGAATAAAACCTTCACAGAAATAAAAAATAGCCAGTTTTTGTGTGCAGTGCTGATGTTTAACAGTAATGGAAAGGCGAAGAAATATTGGCCAACTTGTTGCTGTTATATATACACTTCAGCCCCCCCAAACACATACCAAAGCATTAGCTACATTGATGTTTATTGTTAACTTACACTGCATTTGAATGTATACAGAAAATTCAGGTGGAACAGTGAACATTTCAAGAAGCATACTTCAGAAACTTGTTAGCTTTCAGAATGATGCAAAATACCTTTCAAGTACTTATCATAACTGGATTTCCTTGCAGAGAACCTGATTTCCAGATTTTCTGACACAGACTCTGAATTAACAGACTGTCAGGAAAATTTCCTGACAGGTGGCAACCTTGATCATGAGCCAATGAGCCCATTTTCAGTGGAGGCCCAGGGAGAAAAGCTCCACGGTACACATAAAGAGAATTAAATTAAACAATGGTTACAGATACGGAGACAATAAAGTAGTACAATATGTAAAATACAAAATAAGCAAAATATAAAGGCAAGCAATAAAGCTGACCATACATTATATACAAGGTAGGAAGAGAGTTCCTAATGTGCATGTTGCAAAAACCATATACTTTTTCTGACAGGAGAACTAGATAATAATTTTTAGTCAAATTCTGGGACAGAGAAAGGTTAGTTTAAAAATATAAAGGAAGGACAATAGAATGTTAAGCAATTAAAGTGAGGTGAGGCTAGAAAGTAGGTAAAGCGGGAAGAGAAGTAGGATTTATCAAGAGAATGTCTATTAAGAGCGGGGAAGAAGGGATCAGAAGAGTACTAAGATGGTAAGGAACATGGGCAGATCCAATTATTGGTCAGATGTTCTTTCAGCCTAGTCTTGAAGGAATAGTAGTGTTGCATAAGTCTGATTGCTTCTGGAATGCTGTTCCATGATTTGACAACACAGTGAGAGTACAAACTACCCCGTTAGATCTTTGAGGTTTGTAAATAGATAGTAGATACTTGTGACAGGAGCATAGGTCACGAGATGGAATATAGTGTTGTAGGACTGATGATGTAGTTTGCAAAAATGAGGCGTTGTATAGTAATTTGTGATCTAATGTTAGTTGATTAAAGGTGAGAAGGTGGGGTTGTTCAAGCCAATTTAGGGACTTTAGAGCAGAGCAATGGTAAGAGTAGTGGTCCTGCCCTGTGGCAAATTTGGCTATTTTATTGTAACATTGACAAAGTTTAGCTTTGAGAGAAGAGTAAAGATTGGTTAGGATAGGTGAAACATATAGGAGGGAGGTTAAGAGATAGGTAGTGGCAAGGGTTACTCTTGTGGAGTTAGAGATGAATTTCTTAGCCCTATAAATCATGCCCAATTTTTGATTAGTTTTTTTTTTTTTTTTTTTATGATATTGCTGATATGTAGGTCAAACTTAAGATTGTTGTCAATAGTTACACCTAATGGTTTTGTATGTGACACCACATTAATTAAAGTATTGTTCTGAGAGTAATAGCAAAGTTAGAGGCATTTGGAGAAAAGTGTTTTGGTAAAAATAGTAGAAGTGTAGTTTTTTGGGGGTTAAGTAGTAAATGGTTGTTGGTGAAGAGCAGTGGGGACTGCTTAAAGGAAGGAGTGAGAAAAACAATTAAATAAAGCCTGTATCATGAAAAGAAAGAAATGTGGGAAGTGGAAACCACCAGCTTTATTAAGAGTGAAGTAATGCAGGTTTAATAATGAAAAGAGGAAGACATATACAAGGGTGAGAAACAGAGGACAGGGTTAAAGGCTTATAGTGCCTGCATTGATATCTGCATTGCTTACTGTACTTATTTCCTTGTTTCACTTGAAAGAAAGTTACTGTTTGTCGTTTTTGCATTTAAGTTACCTGGCACTTGCTCACTAAAGCAATTATATAAGTCAGCACTAAAATATTAAAAGCACTACACTCTCACAAACTCCTCTTGAGTACCTCGTTCCCCATTGGCCCTTTTTTCAATTATAAAGGAATTCCCAATACTATTCTAACATGTCCAAAGGTCAGTTGTCAATCTCCTCTCTGGTCCAGCTGGTGAATCTGGGAATCTTGAGGCAATGTTACAACTGCCTCATGTACACAGACAACCCTCTCCTCCTCCCAACAAATTCCAACACATGTGAGAGATGCAACCATATAGCCATACTGGAGGCTAAGCTCTTTCAACTCAGTACCAGCGAAACCAGTCAGGAGGAGAAGGAAACCACACTCACTACAATTCCAGTCTCACATAGACCTACCATGACAGCAAACCAAACACATAAACACACAAAAACATACTCGGAGGCTCTAAATAAAAATCTGCCTAAGCAGCAGAGACCTCCAAAGCAGACACCCAAGCAACTGCTACCCCAAAACAAAACACGTGCAACACATAGCTCACCAAGCCAGTGTGCCGAACAGTCACAGCCCTTAAGGCTAAACAACACACCTGATACACTTGTAATAGGTGACTCTATCGTCAGGCACACTGACGTCCCGCTCACCAGGCTGAACAAGGAGAAGGTCACGGTGAGCTGCCTGTCGGGTGCTAGGATCCACTACATAACACAAGCACTCAGGTCACTCCAAGGCAAGTACAAATATGACTCAGTCATTGTCCATGCTGGTGTGAATGACCTGAGACGTACCTCCCTAGACTAAATGAAAAGAGACATAGAGGAGCTCTCTGAGCATGTAGCCCAGGCCAGTATGACCCTGACCTTGAGTAGTATCTTACCCTCACCAATAATGATGCCACAATATGAAGAAAAGATGATCAATTTCAACAATTGGCTTAAGTATTGGTGTCATTAAGAAGGGGATCCAATGCCTGTCAGCCTGGGATGACATGCTCGACAAGCCACAATGCTTCGCTAGGGATGGCTTGCACCTGTCACCCCTGGGCTTTCGGATATTGGCAAAGGCTCTTGCTACCTCCATAGTGCCTTATTTAGGCAAGGCTCAAAAGGCAAACCCACCTCCATAGGTATCACAAGGGATAAGAAACTAAGAGTAATGCTACTCAACGCCAGAAGTCTAAACCTCAAGATGCATGCACTCGAAACTCTCCTTAGCATGGAGAACATTGATATCTGTGCAGTAACAGAAACCTGGTTCAAGGCTCCCGGGAGCACTCCAGCACTACCAGGTTATACCTCATACCATGCTTTTCGGCCCAAAAACTTGGACCGAACCTCAAAAGGAGGGGGAGTATCAATATTCGTCAAAGATACCCACACCTCCAGGTTGGTGGCACAGCACGAAGCATCAGAGACTATCCATGTGCAACTAACAGTGGGTAAAACTGCCTTCCAGTTTATAGCCTGCTACAGACCACGCTCCCAAACCCAGGAACCCCACTTGGCCTTCCTGAGAACACTGGAAAATATGAGGGTCTCTCCAAACACCATTATATTGGGCGACTTCAACTACCCAAACATAGACTGGGAGCATTACTCTAGCTCCAACACCCTAGCCCAAAGGTTCCTAGAATTTATAAACTCAAATGCTATGGAACAACTTGTTACCACTCCCACAAGAGGGGAAAACATACTGGACCTGATCATCACCAACATGGGGACTCTATGCTCCAGACCAGAAGTGTATCCCTCACTGGTAAGATCAGACCATAAACTAATCTCACTGGATATTCACATCCCGACCCCACCCCACTGCCCAGAAAACCACAGTGAAAAACTTCACTAAAGCAAATTTCACACTCCTCAAAACTGAGGTGGAATCCTTCAAAGCCTCCGGGCCTGTGGAAAATACGGCCCAGACCACAGAATCCTTTATAAACGCATTCTATGAACACCTTCAGGAATGCATGGATCATGCAATCCCAAATAAAACCAAGACCCAATCCACCAAAGGCAGACGTCCTGTCTGGTGGACCCCAGCCATAAACAAACTATACAATAGAAGGAGGAAGCTACTACATGATAGAGCAAAATCCCAAAAAGGGAAGGCATCTCTGATCAGTATTAGCAAAAAACTACGGGCACTCATAAAATCGTCTAAGGCCAGCTTCGAGAGAAAAATTGCACTGGACACTAAGGATAATCACAAGGCTTTCTTTAGTTATGTTAGGAACCTGGGTGGGAATTCCCAGATATGCTCAGAATTAGTCCAAAATGACAAAAAGTACACTGAACCCACAGACATTGCCAACATCCTAGCTGACAGGTTCAGCGCAAACTTCTTCCCCCTCTCCCCACCAAAAGGGCAAATATCTATCCCAGCAGAGTGCTGCCCCCCTGACATCTCAGATGCTCAGGTAAGAGCTGCCCTCTCCAAAGCAAAAACACAGCATCAATGGGACCAGACGGTGTCCTGGGCTGCGTCCTACATGAACTCCAAGAAGAGCTAAACCCAAACATAAAACTACTGTTCAATCTCAGCCTTACTACAGGATATGTACCCAAAGAGTGGCATACAGCAACAGTGGTCCCTCTCCACAAAGGTGGTGCCTCAACGGATCCTGGAAACTATCGCTCCATAAGCCTGACTAGCTTGGTCTGCAAAGCTATGGAAAGGATCATCATGGACCTCATAAATAAAGATATTGGGGACCTACAGACACTGGATCCTACCCAGTTTGGCTTTGTTAAGGGCAGATCCTGCCTCTTAAACCTGGTTGATTTCTTTGAAACAGTCACCAAGGCCATTGACGAGGGGAAGGTGGTCCACACAGCCTACCTGGACCTCGCAAAAGCCTTCGATACAATACCTCACTCGGGCATTATAGATAAGCTCACCAGCTTAAATATAAACCCCTGTGTCATTAGATGGGTTGCAAACTGGCTCAAGGACAGAACCCACATGGTTAGAATTGCTGGAGCCATGTCAGACTCCAAACCAGTTACAAGTGGCATCCCACAAGGCTCAGTCCTGGGACCTCTCTTCTTCGGTATATATTTCTCGGAGGTACAAGCCAACATGGAAGGACTGTGGCTGACCAAGTTCGCAGATGACTGCAAACTGGGCGCCATAATTGACTCTCCAGCCGACACAAGCATCCTCCAAAAGAGCCTCATAGAAACAGACAACTGGTGCCAGAGCCATGGCCTCAAGCTAAATGTCAAAAAGTGTATAGTCATCCCCTTTGGCAAAAACAAAGTGCCCACAAATTACCACATAGGTGGTAATCCATTAAGTACAGAAGAAGTAATTAGGGACCTGGGGACCCAAGTTGATAGCAATCTCTCATTTGACAACCACGTGGCCAAAGTGGTTAGAAAAACATTTTATATAGCCCACCTAATCATGAAGGGATTCACATCTAGATCAGGGGAGGTCATCGTACCTCTTTACTCATCCCTTATCAGGCCCATAATTGAGTACAATGCCCCTTTTGGGATGTACCTTACCAGACACCTGCAGCAACTGGAAAGACCCCAAAAGTACCTCACCAAGAAGATCAAAGGGCTCAAACAGATGCCATATGCTGCCCGGTTAAAGAAACTCCAGCTCTACTCAGTGGCATACCGCCTGCTCAGAGGCGATCTGTGCCTAACGTATAAAGCCATGTCCAACTCGGAATTAATGGACATGCTGCACCTCAGAAAATCCAAATCCCATCGAGCGACGCGCTCGAGAGACTTGAACCTCAGCACTGAAATAAATAGGACATGCTGGAGGGACAGATTCATAACCCAGAGGCTCCCTTCACTCTGGACTAAAATCCCAGTCCAGGTTAGGCAGAGTGCCTCATTGACTCTCTTCAAGAGGAATCTTGATGAGTGGATGGGAGATCGTAGGTTTACCCCGGGTATCACTTCTGTGTCACTGTTAGACAGAGGCACATTATACTAACCTCGAAAAAGGGCATAGCAAAATTAACTTAAAATGGGTGGCGAAAGCCAAACACACTCTGGTTAGGCTTATAAATGCCCTAGGACAGATAACCTAGTATGAACCTATGAATCTATAAGTCCTACGATGCTGCTACACAAAATGCAACAAACTCATCCAGTCGTGGAAAGTGGTACCAAAAATGCAGTGGCTGCAAGAAAATGTAAGGAAAAGGTTCAATGCGCTGTAGAATACACAAGGAATCAACAGCAGACTAACAATTTTACTTATAAGGAAAGGAGGGAGTTAAACATGTAGCAGATCAGGCAAAATTATGGAATAAATTATTTATATCTGTAACTTACACGGTAGGAATAAGGCTAAGTGCCAGCATATGAACATGCACATACATGGATGGGAAGGAATGGATAAAATGAAGAATGGCTACAGAATGAGCAGACAAGGAACTGAAGCTTTTTCAAAAACATTGTGCAAAAGATCCAGGTGAGCTACCTTTCTTGGTGTAAGAGATATGTTACCAATATGCAGTAAGCCACTGGAAAAACCTTATAGTCACGTTTTAGTAACTGGTGTTGTGCTAGAAAAATGGGGTTGGTGATGGTGGATGTTCAGCATTAGATCACTGTTAAAGTAGCCCATGCTATATGGGTTATATCAGCCAAGGATACAATGACTGGCCAACATCCAAAGCTTTAGAGCACATTCTATGTGTCCTATCTGCTGAAGGTCTCAAGAAGAGCCATATAAAATTAGTGGTTAGGGTGCCAAGCTGTCAGGACTCTGTTGCCATAAACTGCACTCCACTTGCAGACTTTGAGCAACATTCTGCTAGTGCATTAAAACTGCTGAGCAAATAAATACACTTCTGGAGAAGCCTTCACTTTATTTTTTTTCTGAGGAAAACATTTACTTGTATCAAATAAATTTTGCTATTTTGCTAACAATTGTGTTTTCAATGGCTGTCACTAAAAGGTTTAGTCAAAAAAGGAGATTTTTTTTCCTTAACTAACTTGTGTGGAGGACAATGTTTTAAAAGCAGTTTTTGTGGATAATCTTTGCTTTTTATGTAAAAAAAAGTTTAGATTGAAGCTTGGACTGCTGTTTTTTGGAGTTGTCAAACCTCAAAACTGTATTTTTCCTATCAGGAACTTCAGTGACTCATTAAGACTTCTCTACCTGCTTTTCAGGGACTCTTTCTTAGCTAACCATGGAGCAGGCTCTGAGCATTTTTGTTGTCTCTACTTTCTGTCCATAAGAAGAAGAAACTTTCAAGGGAGTCCTTGGTAGTCAGACCATCTTCCTCATTGCTTCAGCCACCAATGAGTGACTCTGCTGTGGCCAAGCCAGGTTTCTTGGACTGCTCATCTCTTGATCACACTGGAGTTAGTCATGTCCTCTGCAGCTGTTAGGTTGTTGATGTCAGGCAAGGGATAAGTGGAGGGAACAGGAAATGTTCTACCATGAAGCTAGCCTTTGGTGCCTGATTCCTGGGGAAAAGCCCCATCCATGAGTTGGTCTTTTTCTAGGAAGTCTCCTAGAAAGAGAAAAATGCATTTTTCCAGGCAGAATGGACTGGAAAGACTGGCTGGATTTTGCAAAAGGCTTATTCCAAGCCTTTCATTTTTTTTTACTTTTAAACTATCACTAAATACTAAAAGAAAAAAAGGGGGGTATCTTCTCCTTCAGATTCTGATTCCTAGTCTGATGAATTAGAATGGGATGTGTTTTTCTCCAGTAACAGCTTCACAAGAGGAGAAATCAGATTCTGAAGAAAGTGTTTCCTCAGATCCCCCACAAATAATTATTTTTTCTGAAACTTTAGCCAAAATGAAGGAAGTGTTTCAGTGGAAAAATCTCTACAAGAGTTATGACTTGTCTCTCCAGTTTTGAGGATGTGTTTTTGACATTTTTGTTGTATGTCTGAAAGTCAGCCTCTTGCCCAAAAAGGCTGATAAGTTCCCCCAGACTCACAAATACCTTTTTTTTCTAATCACAGATCATATACTGTAGTTATTTCCAAGGCCAAACATATTGTGATTTCTAACCATATTCTCTCTGATAAGGATAGAAAACCTTTTGATAAATTTGGGAAAAAGGTATACTCAGCTTCTACTTTAACCTTCAGAATTCTAAATTGCCAGGGTCATATATTTAAATTCATGTTTGCTGCTTTGGAAAATATAAGAACGTTACCTGCTAGATTTTCCTCTTCAAATGTTAAGTCTCATCCAAATTTTTTAATTGCTTCAGATACTCAGGCAACCAAATACTCTCTGAATTATGAATCTGCTGATGCTGTATCCAGAGTAGCTGCTACTGGATCAGTAATGAGAAGTTTTGCTTGGTTACATGCTCAGAATTTACCAGAAGATGTTAAAGATGACTCCTCAGGATAGAGATGTTTGGTTTGGACCCTGAGGTCCTTAATATATTTGATGAAAAAATTAAATTAATTCCATGGGTCACTCATTTTTCAACCTTCCTTGCCACATTTAATAAGAGTTATCCTTCCTAATCAGGGTCCTGTTTTAAGAAACAAAAGCATTCAAGCAAGTAGAATTTCAAAAATCAATAAAAGGGAAGCTCAAAAAATGGGGAGAGACTACCATAACCAAGGACTGCTGAAAAAAAGGCAGACCAACTGTATTCCCCTTCAGATATTTTCCTTTTCCTAGCCAAGCAGACCTTTAAATCTTTCTCTGAGTTTTCGTCTTCATTTACTTCTATTGGCTCCAGATCATCTTAGAAAAGTGGGTCTTGAGAATCTTTCAGAAAGGGTACCTTTGGCAATAAGAATCCCCCCCCCCTTTTCATGGGATTCTGCCAAACCAGATTTCTCTGTTTTTTTTCCAATTCTGGATCACATAATATCTCTAGGGGTAAGTCCCCTCAGAACAGACGGGGAAAGATTTTATTTGAAAATCTTTCTAGTGCCAGAGAAAGAAGCAAGTACTTGGTGAGCTGTTCTAGATATTTTTTTTCTGAATCTTCACCTCAAAGTTCCAAGTTCCAAAGTTCAAGATGATCATGATGTTTCTGTTAACCCTCATTCCACCTCTCAGTTTCTTGATAACTTCAGACCTAAAAATGTCTGTCATTACATTCCAGTTTTCCAAAAATTCTAACTTTTTTAAAGGATTTTCTGTGCCTGGCTGACATTTTCCACAACTCCAAGGATTTTTTTACAAAGATTCTTCCTCCAGTTTCACCCACTGCAGGTTGCAGGGCATTCACATTTTTCCACATTTAGATGACTGTCTTATTTTTGCAGACCCTTTTTCGGAATATCAGGAATGTTTGATCTGGTTAAAAGATCTCCTTATCAGTATAGGATCATGGCTAAATGTTCAAAAATCCTCTCTAATTCCTTCTCACAGGATAGTGTTTCTGGGATGTCTTCTGGATGCATTCCTCATGAGGGCTTTCTCTCACAGGGCAAAGTCGATTTGTATAAGGAACAGTTTCTGGCATGCTCCAACCAACCTCTTGGTTCGGCCAGGGAGTATCTCAGGAGTTTAAGGTTTATGGCTTCTTTAATTCTCCTCATTCCTCAGGACATATGTCACATTAGAAAAATTCAGTGGCTTCTCATATCAGTGTAGATCCCGCACCAGCATCCTCTATCCTTTCAGATCATGATGTTAGTTTTTGTCCAAAGGGAGTTACTTTGGTGGGTGGACTAGTCAACTATCAACCAGGATGTCCCCTTCTCCCTTCCAGCTACTACTCAGTCTGTAACAAAAGATGACTCAGACTTTGCTTGTGGGGGCTGTTTCCAATGGGTAAAAGTTTAGGGCCTGTGGAACAAGCAGCGCAGACTGAAACATATAAATGTCAAAGAAATGATCACACTTATGAATGCTGTCAAATCTGTAAGCCATCTGTGGATGCTGCCAGGATACCATAGCTGGTCTGTAAAGGGGGTATGATCTGGTTCCCCCAACTAGTAATCACAGATAACAACACAATGATGTGATACATAAACAAGCAGGGGGTACCAGATTATATCCACTTTGCAGACTGGCTATGGTAGTCTAGGATCTAAAAACTCAACTCAGTTTTTTCCTACACCTCTTTGCATTTTAAATACCAGTACCATGCCCAGTGGTTAAGAGCATGGCTTTGTATAGCAGGCATCTTGGCAGGAGGAACCCTGTGAATTTTGTGTATCTATACATGGGCAAAGCCTCTGACATAGTTTTCACTTCATATTGGTAAGAAAATCAGAAAGTATGGGGAATTACACTAAAAATGGTAGAATTAATTAGACACTAATCTAATGCAAGAAGATAACTCTTAAAAGACTAGCCAGAATTATCAAAAAAGTAGAATTTAAAGGGTTTCAGTACTGGGATCAATTCAATTTAATATACTTGTGTCAGATGTTGCACTGTGTTTGAAGGGAAAGACTAGATTGCATGCTGATGATACAGGCACTGGTGCAGTGATCACTGAATAAGGAAGGTATCTAGAAGTATAGAGAGAAGAGAGAGAGCCAGCATGTGCAGAGAGGTGAAATTAATGTAAACAGTGTTTAATGCACTTTACAGGGGGAACCCAAGGTAAACTAATCCAGTACTTCAAGCAGGACTCTAAAGAAAAAGTTTTTAGAGGTATTCACCTCTAAAATGACATGCTATGAAATATGAAAATATAATGTTGGAGGCCTGGAAGATTGTACTCTGCATAGGTTCATAGGTTTTTACTATGATAACGACCATAAGGGCCTTTTTAAGCCTAGCCATGCATCCCAAATCTCTGGCAAGTTCTGATACCCTTGATAAGGGTAAGCAGGGGTTTGGGAGAGGAACCATTTACAGGTTACTTAGAACTGCATTTACTTTGAACTACGTGAAAGCGCTCATCATTTTCCTCAATAAAATTGGCGTTCATTTTATACTGTGTTTGCTGTTTGAATACTTGAGTTAATAGAAGAAGACATACATCGTGGTTGGACATCCCACTACTTTTCATCTATTTTCTTGGTTTTTTGGTGAGAAGTCTATTCAGTGGAGAGTTTGCCTTCCTTTACATACATTTTGCCTTTTCCTTGTTGGCTACTCACCGCACACAATGGAAGCTACTGCCAGTATACCTAATATTCATCTGGAGTCGAGGGATACATCAGGTCTTTGGACTGGGCTCTTGAACCAAGATTCGAACCCTTTATTGTCTCTGGATTTTAGCGATGCATTGGGACTGGCTCAACCTCAAGAAATTGGTGAGAACTTGACAGATTTTTATAGCTTATTGAAAAACTTAGAAGACAATTTATACCAAATACAGTGTTATTCGTGGCAGAGATTACATTTAGATGCATGTCTGCATTTCAAAGTGGTCCCCAGAGGCATGCGGATATTCTGCATGCCCACCTATGGGGATTCACACCCCTTGCTACTTAAGCAGTGGCAAGACCTCAACATTGAACTTGGTTTCAATTATGCCAGGCTAATGCTTAAATATTTCCGACCCCTGGAAACTGAATTACGGAACAAAACAGATGCTATATATAAGGAGATAACTGAACGCTTCAACTCTGAATATTGCATTAACAAGATGTGTTATGTTTTTACACAAGTCAAAGCATTTAGCGATAGACTTAAAGTAACCAAACAGCGTAAATTGATGAGGGACCACAATGATTTCCAAAAAGGCCAAGTGTTCATTTGGCCGAGATCCCAATTTACACAACCTTCCACTTCTAATCAGTTACCTAAGCAACGTAACACCATTAACGTAGGTGATGAATTGATGGCTCCCACTTATTCATCCTTAGTGTCTTCCAACAATGCAGCTACCTCTAGCCAGACTGAGACCTCATTGGCTAGAGTCCTTGGCTCAGATAACAATGATTGCCTTAATATCGACACACCCCCTCCAAACCAGGAGGCACTACAGAGAAATCAAGCAACTCGTGCATCAGGAGCTGTGCCGAAAATGATTGTATCGACAAACAATACAGCGTTACCTTTTTTACCATATTAGAAGAAGCTCACGCAACGGGAGCGAGGACGATCGAACAGCAGAGGACATCGGAAGCGAAAATTCTCAGAAGAAAGGACTGTACAGAACAGGAGAACCAGGTATTGACTTCTCTGGTTTTTAACTGTTCTGATTTTATGTTGGACAACTCAAGCATCACTCTTTTGAATAGGGGACTTAATTTCATTCCAACCTCTCCGGCTGTGCTTACAGAGACTTTGATTGATCTGAGACTTTTTTGCCGACAACTATGTCTTAAGTTGTACTTTTTAGACACAAATGGTAATTCTAGTATAAATGCTTTGTCGATACCTTTTAAGAACAAAAGCAATTTTCTACCGCCTGTGCCTCCACCTGTAGAGTGTTTCCTTAAACTTTGCGAAAAAGAATATTATACATTGTTTTCTGTTAAAAACAAGAAAGGGAGATATTATAATCTTACCAACGCAGAGTCTACATCTCTGACTAGTCTTAAAACTAATTCAGCAATAGTTGTGAAACCTGCTGATAAGGGGGGGGGGGGTGTTGTGATTTTGAACACTTTAGATTATGTCAACAGTATGAACAACATGTTATCTGACAGTATTACTTATAAAAATATAAATCACAATGAAGTTTTAAACATTATACAGACAGTGAATGACACTCTGCAAGACCTTTTGATGTGTCGACAAATAAGTGTTGAGCTATTTGATTACTTATTAATACAACATCCTGTAACACCTATCATTAAAGGTATACCCAAAATACACAAACATATCCACCCCATACCATTGAGGCCCATTGTATCAGGAGATGGTTGGGTAACCTCACATATATCCATCTTTTTGGAAAGTGTCTTGCGACCAGTAGTGAATAAATTTCCATCCATTTTGAGGGACACACATCATCTGTTGGAAAGTTTGCAGTCAGTACAACTTGATGTATCATCATCACCATACTTTCTCATTACATTAGATGTAGATAGCTTATTTACTTCGATTCCTAACGATGTAGGTGTGCAATATGTCAGAGAGCTCCTAACCAAGGAAACATCATTCACTAATGCTAGGAATATATTGGTTTGTCAACTATTAGATATCATACTGACAAATAATGCTTTTTCATTTGGCGATATGTATCATTTGCAATTATGGGGGGTAGCCATGGGCACCCCCTGTGCAAACACATACGTCAACCTTGTAGTATACTGGTGGGAGAAACTATATTTATTTAACCATGAGCAATTTAAGTCAGTAAGATACTATAAGCATTTTGTGGATGATATACTCATTATTTGGGAGGGCTCTATTGGCATGTTTGATACTTTTTTGGAATATTTACAAACTACCACAAATTTTCTCAGGTTTACTAAAGAATGTTCACCCAAAGAGATACACTTCTTGGATGTCACACTTAGATTAACAAGTAGAGGGACTGTTACATCTTCACTATACAGGAAACCAGTCTGGAAGAATGCCATTCTGACTTACGATAGTATGCACCCTAGGCACACTTTTCAAGGTATAGTGAGGAGTCAATTCATCAGGGTTTCTAGGTTATGTGTAGAGCCAGATGTCTTAAGAAAGGAAGCTGATTTTTGGAAACATTGTTTAAGAGCAGAGGTTATGATTCTAAGATGGTTAGAGGTATAAGACAAGATGTTTTGGGTGACACACATTTTGTGCACATTGGTCCCAATGCATCCACTTTAAGCACACAAGCATATACAAGAGCTGATAAGACCAGGAATAGAGATGACAAGATTAATTACATCATGAGGTATACCAGTGATGTTAACAATATCGGAGAATTATCTCTAGTAACTGGCATATTCTAACTATGCATACATACATTAAAGACATCATAGGTAATAGACCTAGGTTTCAATATAGGAATAGTGATAATTTAAAACTGATTTTGTGTAAAGATCATTGTGTTACAAATGACAACAGTAAAACAACAATGAGAAAGTTTTTGACGCAGGGCACCTACCCATGTCATCATTGTAACAGATGCAATCATATCTCTAAATTACAGCTATATGAACATCCCTACATGGATTATACTTTTCATCCCCACTTTTATGCCAATTGCAATAGTACTAATATAGTTTACTTAGCTACTTGTATGGCATGTCAAGCGTTTTACGTAGGTCTCACGAAAAGGAGATCACGTGACCGTATATATAATCACCTGTATGACATCCGTAAGAAAGACAAAACTAATGCGTTAGCAAGACACATTATGGAATGCCCTACTCATAATTTTAGCTTTAGAGTATTGCAATTGGTTCAATATAATAAACGAGGGGGTAACGTGGAAAATGAGCTAGCTTTGGCTGAACTCCATTGGATAATAAAGCTAGCAGCACATTTACCCCCTGGCATCAATAACTATCTTTCTATCAAACCAGTATTAGTGGGTAGAAAATAAGGTAAAATATATATGTATACATATTTTACATTTTCATATCAAACCTTAGTGTATATATATATATATATATATATATATATATATATATATATATATATATATATATATCATTTATCTTTTATTCCTGAACATATATTGGTGATTATTAACCGGAACAGCTAGCATAGCTATTTCTTGCTCTCCCATATACATATTTATATATGCTAGTTTACCCCTAACCAATGTCTATATTCATATTAGACTCAAACTCTTTTCCCTTGTTTATATTTAGTAATCTATTATCGACCTATTAATGGACAGTATACATACATATCTTTTGTTTTTTGTACCAATGTTCAATTTCATTTGGTAGTTTATATTTATATCTCTGTTTGATACTATCAGTTGGGCATATATACATAAGTATACTTATACATGCCCTTTTTAGTATCTAGTGCAGTTGTGAAAAATTTTTTTTCCATATTCACCCTTAGATAAAGCATTAGATTATCATTGATATGAGGGACATATTCATATATGTAGTTATTTTATTTATATATTAGTATTTTATAGGTATATGTTTATACATTGATAAGAGCAGTTTATATGTGTTCATATGTGCATTTTTATTTACATATTTATATTTATACATAAGTATTTTTTGAGATATTTTAAGAATTAGTTAAATAAAAATTCATAAATTAGATAGTCATAGTATCAATACTGAAGTTGAGTGTTATCACAAATAGGTGCTTTTTATGATAACTAGATGAATGACTTCTAAATATTGTTTTGGAGCAAGGTATGCATTACATGGTATTATGTATACTTAGGGTTCATATTTAATCTATGTTTTGGATAACAGCATATTAGTATTGTCTTATAAATGTCACCCAATCACATTATATGGTTTTGAACATACACAATCAATACATGATTTTTTATGTCAATTTATGTATAAGTATACATACGTTTATATTTATCTTGTTTGTTCTTTATTCATATTATATATTTACGTATTTATTTATTTACTTACTGCATATTAGATGCTTATCAAGTTGTTTGGCCTTATATAATAAGAGCTGTATATATAAGGTGAAAAATACATAAAATATATATTTTAGTCATTCACTTAGTGATTATTGTTTGTTCTAAAGTTGGCGTTTATAATAAGAAGTTAGTACTTCTGACAGACCCACTAATGCGTGCTGTTCTATGAATTTTATGAGTTTAGATGCGAGCACTTTAAAACTAAAAATTATTTAATTGATGTTATTTAATTGATGTCATTAGTTGAGAATCCCGCCACATTTAGTATTTAAATGCACCTTTGTATGTAAAAAGTTATCTGAAGAAGCGTAGCTTTGAACTACGTGAAAGCGCTCATCATTTTCCTCAATAAAATTGGCGTTCGTTTTATACTGTTTGCTGTTTGAATACTTGAGTTAATAGAAGAAGACATACATCGTGGTTGGACATCCCACTACTTTTCATCTATTTTCTTGTTTTTTTGGTGAGAAGTCTATTCAGTGGAGAGTTTGCCTTCCTTTACATACATTTACAGGTTACCTGTGTACATCAGAGACATAGGTGCCAAACCAGGGATGAATTTCCAGTTTCCCATCTAATTGTCCAAGTTGCACTTGAATTGGGTTAGGGAGAAACTCTGCTTCACATGGATGGGGAGCCTGTTCCATAGACACGGTAGTCTCTGGGATACATACCTATTGTATCTCTCCAGCAGGACCTATTTATATCACAGACAGGGTTTAAGTCTTTAGAATGGGTAATTCTGGTGCTGCTTGTTTTGTTGATATGCAGGAGGTCCATCAGAGTGGACTCTGACAATGCCCTATATGCCAGGCATAGATCTCCCCTCAAAAGCCTGTAGGAGACAGAATACAGGGATAGGGCCTTGAGGCAGTCTGCATAGGAGCGGGGGTAGTGATGGATTTTATGCTTACCATGATAAGGTTATGGGGTTGTTGGGTGACAGTTCAACATATTTTCATATTCCTGCTTTAGATACGAGAACAATAATGAATGATTTAAAGCATTACTTGGTTGAATTGAAACACAATGTGTTATTGAGTGAGGAAGTGTTTAATTTTATATGGATTGATTTTCTAACTATTCCTGTATTTAAGGCCTTACCTAAAATACACAAGCGTTTATTTAACCCTCCCCTCAGATTGATAGTATCAAGTAGGGGCTAGGTTACAGAGAATGCTTCAATTTGGGTTGAATCTAAATTGAAACTTGTATTAGCTTCTACACCTAGGATCTTGATGGATACTTCACACTTCTTAACATCTTTATATGAATATTTATTGACAGTAAATGATAAGGACTTCTTGTTAGTAACAATAGACATTAATAACTTATTTACTGTCATACGTAGTGATTATGGCCTTAGGGCCATTGATTGCTTTTAAAGCAGTATAGTTCATACGATACAAAGGTGATAGGTATGATTTGTATGCTGGTACAGGTGATTTTAGACAATAATGTTTTAATGTACAACGCCATTTTCTACGCCTGTGCCTCCACCTGTAGAGTGTTTCCTTAAACTTTGCGAAAAAGAATATTATACATTGTTTTCTGTTAAAAACAAGAAAGGGAGATATTATAATCTTACCAACGCAGAGTCTACATCTCTGACTAGTCTTAAAACTAATTCAGCAATAGTTGTGAAACCTGCTGATAGGGGGGTGTTGTGATTTTGAACACTTTAGATTATGTCAACAGTATGAACAACATGTTATCTGACAGTATTACTTATAAAAATATAAATCACAATGAAGTTTTAAACATTATACAGACAGTGAATGACACTCTGCAAGACCTTTTGATGTGTCGACAAATAAGTGTTGAGCTATTTGATTACTTATTAATACAACATCCTGTAACACCTATCATTAAAGGTATACCCAAAATACACAAACATATCCACCCCATACCATTGAGGCCCATTGTATCAGGAGATGGTTGGGTAACCTCACATATATCCATCTTTTTGGAAAGTGTCTTGCGACCAGTAGTGAATAAATTTCCATCCATTTTGAGGGACACACATCATCTGTTGGAAAGTTTGCAGTCAGTACAACTTGATGTATCATCATCACCATACTTTCTCATTACATTAGATGTAGATAGCTTATTTACTTGATTCCTATGATGTAGGTGTGCAATATGTCAGAGAGCTCCTAACCAAGGAAACATCATTCACTAATGCTAGGAATATATTGGTTTGTCAACTATTAGATATCATACTGACAAATAATGCTTTTTCATTTGGCGATATGTATCATTTGCAATTATGGGGGGTAGCCATGGGCACCCCCTGTGCAAACACATACGTCAACCTTGTAGTATACTGGTGGGAGAAACTATATTTATTTAACCATGAGCAATTTAAGTCAGTAAGATACTATAAGCATTTTGTGGATGATATACTCATTATTTGGGAGGGCTCTATTGGCATGTTTGATACTTTTTTGGAATATTTACAAACTACCACAAATTTTCTCAGGTTTACTAAAGAATGTTCACCCAAAGAGATACACTTCTTGGATGTCACACTTAGATTAACAAGTAGAGGGACTGTTACATCTTCACTATACAGGAAACCAGTCTGGAAGAATGCCATTCTGACTTACGATAGTATGCACCCTAGGCACACTTTTCAAGGTATAGTGAGGAGTCAATTCATCAGGGTTTCTAGGTTATGTGTAGAGCCAGATGTCTTAAGAAAGGAAGCTGATTTTTTGGAAACATTGTTTAAGAGCAGAGGTTATGATTCTAAGATGGTTAGAGGTATAAGACAAGATGTTTTGGGTGACACACATTTTGTGCACATTGGTCCCAATGCATCCACTTTAAGCACACAAGCATATACAAGAGCTGATAAGACCAGGAATAGAGATGACAAGATTAATTACATCATGAGGTATACCAGTGATGTTAACAATATACGGAGAATTATCTCTAGTAACTGGCATATTCTAACTATGCATACATACATTAAAGACATCATAGGTAATAGACCTAGGTTTCAATATAGGAATAGTGATAATTTAAAACTGATTTTGTGTAAAGATCATTGTGTTACAAATGACAACAGTAAAACAACAATGAGAAAGTTTTTGACGCAGGGCACCTACCCATGTCATCATTGTAACAGATGCAATCATATCTCTAAATTACAGCTATATGAACATCCCTACATGGATTATACTTTTCATCCCCACTTTTATGCCAATTGCAATAGTACTAATATAGTTTACTTAGCTACTTGTATGGCATGTCAAGCGTTTTACGTAGGTCTCACGAAAAGGAGATCATGTGACCGTATATATAATCACCTGTATGACATCCGTAAGAAAGACAAAACTAATGCGTTAGCAAGACACATTATGGAATGCCCTACTCATAATTTTAGCTTTAGAGTATTGCAATTGGTTCAATATAATAAACGAGGGGGTAACGTGGAAAATGAGCTAGCTTTGGCTGAACTCCATTGGATAATAAAGCTGGCAGCACATTTACCCCCTGGCATCAATAACTATCTTTCTATCAAACCAGTATTAGTGGGTAGAAAATAAGGTAAAATATATATGTATACATCTTTTACATTTTCATATCAAACCTTAGTGTATATATATATATATATATATATATATATATATATATATATATATATATATATATATATATCATTTATCTTTTATTCCTGTACATATATTGGTGATTATTAACCGGAACAGCTAGCATAGCTATTTCTTGCTCTCCCATATACATATTTATATATGCTAGTTTACCCCTAACCAATGTCTATATTCATATTAGACTCAAACTCTTTTCCCTTGTTTATATTTAGTAATCTATTATCGACCTATTAATGGACAGTATACATACATATCTTTTGTTTTTTGTACCAATGTTCAATTTCATTTGGTAGTTTATATTTATATCTCTGTTTGATACTATCAGTTGGGCATATATACATAAGTATACTTATACATGCCCTTTTTAGTATCTAGTGCAGTTGTGAAAAATTTTTTTTCCATATTCACCCTTAGATAAAGCATTAGATTATCATTGATATGAGGGACATATTCATATATGTAGTTATTTTATTTATATATTAGTATTTTATAGGTATATGTTTATACATTGATAAGAGCAGTTTATATGTGTTCATATGTGCATTTTTATTTACATATTTATATTTATACATAAGTATTTTCTGAGATATTTTAAGAATTAGTTAAATAAAAATTCATAAATTAGATAGTCATAGTATCAATACTGAAGTTGAGTGTTATCACAAATAGGTGCTTTTTATGATAACTAGATGAATGACTTCTAAATATTGTTTTGGAGCAAGGTATGCATTACATGGTATTATGTATACTTAGGGTTCATATTTAATCTATGTTTTGGATAACAGCATATTAGTATTGTCTTATAAATGTCACCCAATCACATTATATGGTTTTGAACATACACAATCAATACATGATTTTTTATGTCAATTTATGTATAAGTATACATACATTTATATTTATCTTGTTTGTTCTTTATTCATATTATATATTTACGTATTTATTTATTTACTTACTGCATATTAGATGCTTATCAAGTTGTTTGGCCTTATATAATAAGAGCTGTATATATAAGGTGAAAAATACATAAAATATATATTTTAGTCATTCACTTAGTGATTATTGTTTGTTCTAAAGTTGGCGTTTATAATAAGAAGTTAGTACTTCTGACAGACCCACTAATGCGTGCTGTTCTATGAATTTTATGAGTTTAGATGCGAGCACTTTAAAACTAAAAATTATTTAATTGATGTTATTTAATTGATGTCATTAGTTGAGAATCCCGCCACATTTAGTATTTAAATGCACCTTTGTATGTAAAAAGTTATCTGAAGAAGCGTAGCTTTGAACTACGTGAAAGCTCATCATTTTCCTCAATAAAATTGGCGTTCGTTTTATACTGTTTGCTGTTTGAATACTTGAGTTAATAGAAGAAGACATACATCGTGGTTGGACATCCCACTACTTTTCATCTATTTTCTTGTTTTTTTGGTGAGAAGTCTATTCAGTGGAGAGTTTGCCTTCCTTTACATACATTTACAGGTTACCTGTGTACATCAGAGACATAGGTGCCAAACCAGGGATGAATTTCCAGTTTCCCATCTAATTGTCCAAGTTGCACTTGAATTGGGTTAGGGAGAAACTCTGCTTCACATGGATGGGGAGCCTGTTCCATAGACACGGTAGTCTCTGGGATACATACCTATTGTATCTCTCCAGCAGGACCTATTTATATCACAGACAGGGTTTAAGTCTTTAGAATGGGTAATTCTGGTGCTGCTTGTTTTGTTGATATGCAGGAGGTCCATCAGAGTGGACTCTGACAATGCCCTATATGCCAGGCATAGATCTCCCCTCAAAAGCCTGTAGGAGACAGAATACAGGGATAGGGCCTTGAGGCAGTCTGCATAGGAGCGGGGTAGTGATGGATTTTATGCTTACCATGATAAGGTTATGGGGTTGTTGGGTGACAGTTCAACATATTTTCATATTCCTGCTTTAGATACGAGAACAATAATGAATGATTTAAAGCATTACTTGGTTGAATTGAAACACAATGTGTTATTGAGTGAGGAAGTGTTTAATTTTATATGGATTGATTTTCTAACTATTCCTGTATTTAAGGCCTTACCTAAAATACACAAGCGTTTATTTAACCCTCCCCTCAGATTGATAGTATCAAGTAGGGGCTAGGTTACAGAGAATGCTTCAATTTGGGTTGAATCTAAATTGAAACTTGTATTAGCTTCTACACCTAGGATCTTGATGGATACTTCACACTTCTTAACATCTTTATATGAATATTTATTGACAGTAAATGATAAGGACTTCTTGTTAGTAACAATAGACATTAATAACTTATTTACTGTCATACGTAGTGATTATGGCCTTAGGGCCATTGATTGCTTTTAAAGCAGTATAGTTCATACGATACAAAGGTGATAGGTATGATTTGTATGCTGGTACAGGTGATTTTAGACAATAATGTTTTAATGTACAACGGCCATTTTTATAGGCAGACAAAAGGAGTCGCCATGGGTACTCTCATGTGTGAAGTCTTATGCCAATATGGTGTTAGCTTACTGGGAGGAAACAGTCATTTTTAATGCATCACATGACTGGCGAGACCATCTATTATACTATGCATGATTTGTGGATGACGTGTTCATCCTTCGGAATAGTACACAAACTGAATTGTCTGTGTTTGTAGGATATCTAGAATCCACAACCGATTTTTTTGAGATTTAATGTACACTTCTCATATTCTAAAATAGATTTTGTAGATGTGCAACTAAAGAAGGATGAGGCCAATACCCTACAGACATCTACGTTTAGAAAAACTTAATGGAAAAACAGTTTATTACCTTTTGATAGCATGCATCCGAGGCATGTTTTTGACAATATTATTAATGGGCAAACATATAGGTTATCCAGATTGTGTACTGAGGACTTGATGTTTGAACAAGAAATTGAGTCCTTAGCTGCCTGCTTTAGGTCCAGGGGTTATAGGGAGGCCAAGGTGGAACAAATGATTGATACCAGTAAAAAGATAGGCATACAAGGATCATCCCATAGTATTCTGGTAGGGAGACAACAAAGGTAACTGTAAATGCTGCCAGTGTAGAAGGTAAACATAGTAATTTTAAATTACATTAATGATATAGGGGGATATGTGATATTATACGGAAAAATTGGAAGATTCTGCTAACTAATGATAAGCTCATAAATGTGGTAGGAGATAGACTTTCATTCACATTTAAATGTAATAAGAACCTGAAGGATATGTTGAGTATTGAAAGGGGTTTAGGTATGAATGATGATTTTAGCTCAACACAGCAAGGTACCTCCCTTTGCAGACATTGCAAGACTTGTCCTACAATAATGAAATGCAATGTATTTACCCACCCATTGGCTGGGAAATGTTATAAAACTAGATTTTATGTGGACTGTCAAACAAAAAATGTTATATACTTAGCTAAGTTTAAAGACTGTGACTCATTCTAAGTAGGCAAAACCAACTGCCGTCTGAAAGAAAGAATACTACAGCATTTGTCAACAATAGGTTCAGAGAATTCACATAATCCTTTGTATCAGTATATTAAAAAATAATGTGAGCCATACCTTTGCAGATTATAAAAGTGAATGCAAGGGGTGGGGACTTAAATCTAACAGAATTGAGTGAGACAAGATGGATCATTGAGCTTAGCACAGACAGAAGCCCAGGCTTGAACGGTGTGCTTTCTATGAAACCTGTGCTAAAAGGGTGGAGACCTTATTACTGAAATGTGTTTGGTTCTTTATCATTTAAATATTCTTGTGTGAATTGAAGTGATGTCTGATGAAGGGATTGCATCCCGAAAGTGCTTACTTATTGTTTTAACATTTATTGTTTTAATTAAAGGTACTTGCTTTTAGTCTGGTGGCTTAGATGTTTGTTTTTCACTTTACTGTTTGGTTGTTTGTCTGAACCTTTGATGTTTTTTGCCCTTTTTTTGGATTTCTTTTGTGGATATGCAGGAGATCATAGTGGTGTCAGACAATACCCTATATGCCAGGCATAGATCTCCCCTCAAAAGCCCATAGGAGACAAAATATAAGGATAGGGCCTTGAGACAGTCTGCATAGGACATTTTACTTATGTCCTATATTCTTTTAGTGTGGAACCTTTGTGGACGTTCCAATTGTTGGATATGCCTGGTTAGGTGCATACCAAAGGGAGCACTGTACTCAATGATAGGTCTGATGAATGCCGAATAGAGTGGAACAAGAACTTCCTTGGACTTGGATGCCATACCTTTGTTTATAAGTTGTGGAATATAGAATGATTTCCTCACCACTGTAGACACATGATGGTTAATGGCTAGATTACTATCTATGTGTATCCCTAAGTCTCTGACTAATGCATCAACTCTAAGGGGTATGTTGTCAATATGATAGTTATCAGGGATGGATGACTTCCCAAAGGATACTATTATGAATTTCTTGGCATTCAGTTTTAGTCCATGGCTCTGACACCAGTTGTTTGTCTGTGTCAGCCCCTCCTGGAGAACATTTGTGTCACTGTGAGATTCAATGACAGCTCCTAATTTGCAATCATCAGGAAATTTAGTCAGCCAGAGACCACTGATTCTGGTCTTGACTTCTGAGAAGTAAATGCCAAAAAGGAGCGGTCTGAGGACTGATCCCTGAGGGACTCCCCCTTATGACTGGCCTCTTTGTAGAGGTGGACTCCCCGATTCGACTTCCCGGGTCCTGCCTGTGAGCCAGTTGGCTATCCATATGGGTTTGTACCTAATCTGTGTATGTCTTGAGCTTGTCTACAATGCTCATATGGGGTATTGTGTCAAATGTCTTGGCCAGGTCAAGCTAGGCAGTGTGAACAATTTTGCCCTCATCCATTGCTTTGGTGACCTTCTCAAAGAAGTCCAACAGGTTGAGTAGGCATGATCTGCCCTTGACAAAACTACACTGGGCTGGATCCAGTGTCTGGAGGTTTACTATATCTCTATTGATCATCTCCATGATAATTATTTCCATGGCTTTACATATAAAACTAGTGAGACTTATGGTTCGGTAGTTTCAAGGCTCTGTAGATGGTCCACATTTGTGCAGAGGGATGACTATTGCCTTTCTCCATTCATGAGGCACAGAGCCTGTTTGGAGGTTACAGTTAAACAGTAATTCCAGAGGCCCTAATATGTCATGTTTTATGCTATTTAGAAGGCATCCTGGGATATTGTCTGGGACCATTTATTCAGTGTTCTTGGTCTTAGACAGAGCATTAAGGACCTGTTCCCTAGTGATAGTAGGGGGTTATATTTGATGCTATTTCCTGAGGAAAGGTCGAGGGGGAGAGAGGGGTAAAGTTGGAGGTGAATTTATCAGCCAGGAGGTTTGCTATGTCTTCTTGCTCAGTACAGATGGCTCCATTTACAATGAGCTCTGTACACAACAGTGAATTGCCTTTGAGGTTGCAGACATAGCATAAGAATGTGTTGAGGTTGTCCTTGGCCTGGAATGCCAAACTTACCTCAAATTTCACTTCGGTAGACTTTATTTGTCCTCTGAGATGTTTGTTTAGTTTAATCAGAGTGCTTTTTTATTCTGCTGGGTGCTGCACCTCCTAATTTTTGCCATGATTGTTTCTCACTTAATAGCAGTAGGTTAGCCTTAGAATAGTTCCTGAATATTCTAGGTTTAGCTGGGGGCCCAGATTTTATTTTTGCTTCAAAGGAGATCATTTTGTGGTCTGATCTTACCAGAGATGGCATTACAGGTGGGGGGTGTGCAGCATTCTCCCATATTAGTGAGGACCAGATCCAGTATCGTTGCATCCCTGGTTGGTGTATTGACTATCTGGTCCAGGGAGTTTGTGTTTACAAAATCCAGGAATCTCTGTGTATGTACTTTTTGCTGTCCTATAGGATTCCTAGTTAATAGTGGGGTAATTAAAGTCACCCATGAATATGGTATTGGGATGGATAGTTAGTGTTTCTAATAAGTTCAAATACATGGTATGGGTTTCCAGGGTCATATAGGGGGACTTATAGCTTGCAAGGAAGTGGTATTTGATTTTGCCTATGGTTATTTGAATATGGCGCAGCTCAAGTGCATTGTCCTGCTTGACCAGCCTTGAAGTATATTCTCCACCTTTAGTCCCTGCCTTGTGAAGTAGCTGGCCTAAATGTGTGGAAAGCATTATAACCTAGCACTGTTGATATGCTCTCCGTGGCTTTAAACCATGTCTCAGTGACTGCACATATGTCAGCATTTTGTAGGGTAAATACAACTTCTAGAGAGTGGAGTTTTTTTTTGTTTAGATAACAAGAGAAGTGGATTAAAAAGATGTTGTGGCTATTTATCCATTATACACTGCACTAGTAAATCCAGTTGTGAAGTGCCAGGTACAGATATGGAGATCATAAAATCATATGAAAATTAGGCTGATAGAAAGCATGCAACTCAAGAGTTATCAAAGTTGTGAAGGGTATGGAGGTGCTGGGTAGAAGCAGGGATGGATAAAGTTGCATGTGTATATATTACAGACAAATGAAAAAGATCAGCTAGAACTGGAGGCACCACACTGTTTCGGTACATGTGGTTGGAAATAAGAGTTGAAGGAGGAAGACAGAGAAGGAGAAGAAGAAGAAGGGGACAAGGGTGGAAGCTGAAAAAGGGTGCATTTCAAGTTACACTAGAGCAAGTTCTGCTTCAGAAAGAAGATGGAAGTCCCCTATAATGTATGCTGACAGGAACAGTGTTAGTCATCAGAGGTGAAGTGTATGTGGGTTTATCAGGAATTCTACACAAAGAAAGCCACCAACTTGTTTTTGTTTTTCAAAATAATACTTTTGTAGGACTTTCCAAGATGGCTGCAGAGTGATCAACAGCTTAACTTCAGCTCTCCCAGTGTGGAAAAAAATCTGAAAGACAAGGGCCAGGAACTTTTAGTAAATTCAGTTACTGGCTAGTAAGTACACTGCCTGAATGCCAGCAAAGAAGAAACTAAGAGAGCCTGAAGGAAAATCAGAAAAAAAGGAGAAGAGAAAACACTGACTGGGAAGAATCCTGCAGTTCAGCAAAATGGTACAAAACATGGCTTCCAGTAATCTAGAGGAAAAATAAATGCGCTCAGGGATTAAAATAAATGAAATACTGAAAGAATATATCAACTTTAACAACTAAAGGTTAGAAAAAGTAGAAGAAGCTTTAAACAGATATTCAGATGAGCTGATAAAACTTCAAAAATCTGGGGGTGAAATGAAGAAAACACTGGCTGAGCATGAGACTGTTCAAGAGGAGATGTTTCAAAAAAGAATTAGAGGGCAGAGCACATCTGAGATTTTCTGCTGCACCAGAGAAACTGGAAGGAACAGACAGTATTAATTTTATGAAAGTACAAATAAAAAACTGGACTGGTATTCCACAGCAGGAACTGTTAACTGAAAGTGCACACCATGTGTATGCTTCAAACCTGGCCATGAGAAAGCAGCCAAGACATGTATTACTAAAGATGCAAACCTACCAGCTGAAAGAGTCAGTCCTGACAAAAAGGGCAAAGTATTAAAAGTTGGTGACAGTAAATTGTTTGTGGAAAATTATTATTCACTGTACAACCAGCTGAACGAGTCAGTCCTGACAAAAAAGGGCAAAGTATTAAAAGTTGGTGGCAGTAAATTGTTTGTGGGAAATTATTATTCACTGTACAGCTGGTTGAAGAGAAACAGATTTATTCTGGCAATCAGGGAATATTGAGAAGCAGGTGTGAGATTCAAGCTGCTGTATCCAACTGTCTTCAGCATATTTTTCCTGGAGGATCAATGTCATTTTCGATGCAGAACAAACTAAAGAGGAAGTACAAAAGTGTGTCCAACAAAAAGTGAGCCATCAATCAAAAGGAGACTCTGCTTCTCATTCTTCTGATAATAAAGCACATGGAGAGACTTTGCCAGTGAAACCTTTTCCATTGTTCCAAAGGAAAATACTTGTGAGACAGAGACAAGCACAGGAGATGACTAGAAGAATTGGGAGTACCTTGGAACTGAACATGAATCTGGAGCTGGGAGATGAAGATGAACAGAAAGAAGACCAGCAACACGGAAATTACTGAATAAATGTGAGACTGCAAAGCATCAATCACATTTGTGAAATATGACTGTATAACAAAAAGTGGAAAGAGTGGACTTTTGTTGAGTTTGTTAGACTTGTGGGGAACTAAAAATGCATTTACCTCACTTCATGTCATTAACATTTGAAAGGACACTGAGGAGAGGGAAAGAGGAAGGAGAAAGGTAACTGTAAGTAAAACAAAATCTGTTCTTAACAGTGTTTCTATGAAACTTTTCATGAAATAAATTGCATGTCTATAGTAAAGCATTTTAGTCGCATTTGTATGTGATAATACCAAAGTAAACACATGCCTTTTTTCTTTGGTTCTTTTTTTAGTATTAAGAAAAGTAGGCATTACAATGCAAAAGACAAAAAAAAAGGCTAGATGGTTGCATGTTTAAGTTAATGGGCTGTAATTGCAGTTTGTTGAGGTGGGAGGTAGGTTGCAAAAGTACACTGATCATAATATATGTAGAGTTGATTGATATGTTTTCTCTTACTTTTGTATAGGTGAACGTCTGGATTAAGACCATTGGTTTAATCTAATAAGTTTTAAGTGAAAACAAGTAAATAAGAGAGCATTGAATATAATGAAATGTTTTGCTTTAGAAATAAATGTTTCAGCTTGTCTATAGAAGTCTGCAGGTGAAGACTGCATTTTTATCTTACATTTTCATGGAGACAAGCTGATTATATGGCAATAAAAATGCACTGTTTCTTCAAGGCTAAAAGTTAATGTTTTTGGAAAGCAAGCAAGCTGTTTTTCATATATGAGAGGGGACTAAAGATAAAAAAGAACTGCTACCAATTAATGCAAGTAGAAGCAAAGGCAATAACGTGTCCTTGCATGGATAGCCTTAACTTTAGGTTAGTTAAGGCCTCTGTTTGTAATTGTCTATTTGAGTCAATTGTTCCTATTATGAGGGTTAAACTTCATTCTTTGAAAATGTACATAGTTTTGTGTTTGTATTAAGTTAACAGATTATGGAGGTGTTCTGGGGTGGGTTTTATTTTGAGAGTTTTCATTAAAACAAAAGTCTTGTAAAATGTGAAATAGGACAACAACAAAAACTGCATAAAGGATCAATCTACCAAGCATTAGTGGGTGCATGTATCACAAAAGCTGGAAATAAATATTTAAAAAAGCTGTCATATATAATAGGTGGGAATAATGACTTCTTATCATAATGATGACATGTTCCATATTTTCTTTTGGAATGTGAATGATTTCACATGTACAGACAAAAAGCAAAGAATATTCAATTATATTAAGAAATGCAGAGTGCAAATAGTGTTGCTAAATGAGTTACATTTAGAAAGAAATGAGCATGTGAATTTGATAAAGAATTTTAAGCTGAAGCAGAATATCAGGGACAAAGGAAAAGAAGAGTACTTATATTAATTGCTACAGATCTCCAATAGTGATAGAAGAGGGGAAAAAGGTAATAATGGCAGGTTTGTAGTAGTAAGAGGCTATTGACAAGGAATGGGAATTACGCTGGCATGTATTCATATTTCACCTAAAACTGCTGTTATGGAGCTTAACACATTTTGGGAAAAATATCTAGATGATTATCACTGTTAAAGTGACACCCTGACCCCATGTGCAAAAATGGGAAAAAAGAGTTGTGGATGAATGGAATCAACAGGAAATATTACTTATAAGTAGGAAATGGAATTTTATTTTCAAAAATGAGGATGTATCTGGGGGGCCTAGAAGGGAAAGTATAACAAAAAGGGTAAATTTCTGAATAAAAGTATAAAAATATTTGGTATGGAAGACTTGAATTCAGTACTGGGAACTTAGAGAGAATTTACATATCCTTCTCCAAGGTACAATAACTAAACAGAAATTATATTTCACAGGAACATGTGCATTTAATTGAGAACTTTGACATGCATCCAATAATTATTTCAGATCATACACCAATCATTTCTATGATAAAACTGCAGGTTAATGAAGTAAAGATGAGACACTGATGCATCACCACCTACCTGTTATAAAGAGAGGAATTTAAGGAATGTGTAGTGGAAATTATTCACCAGTTGTTAAGGAAGATAGAAAGTACTCTATAAGTTATAACCAGTGAATGGGATAAATGAAAGGGGAGTTTAAAACTGGGTATAAATAAAATAAAAACAGATACAATTAAGAAGTAGCACAAATTATTTAGAGGGGCTGACAAAGATTAAAGTATTGCATAATAAGGGAAATCTCACAGAAAAAGAAGAGGCTCAATTGTAGAGTGCTAAATGGAAAATAAGGGAGTGTCTGGATAATATGCACAAGTTTAGAAAGACTGCTGTTAAGCAACTGTTTTTGATAGCAACTTCAGAGCACAAAAACTTTAGTACAATGACTTAGGCAACAGAAAGCAGAAAGGGTTATCACCAAATCTAGGGAATGTATAACAACAAAAATAGCCAGAGGTCCTGTAGAAGTATTAGAGATATTTCAGAAATGTTATAAAAATGTGTATAAAGCAGAGAAATATGGAAATCAAGAAACAGTATAAATGAAAATACTTACAGAGGATGTAATTATGCCAAGGTTAGAGGTAGATGAGATTCAACAACTATCAGTTAAGATAGGAGGAGATGAAAAAATTGTGATATATTATCAATGTGCAGGAAAGTCTCCATGAGCAGATGGTATTCCTGCAGAAGTCTGGAAGTTAGGAGAGAAGAAAGTGATAAAGTTGCTGTATTACGTAATGACAGTAAAGACCCATCAGACTCAGCTTCATATAGACCTATTTCAATTTTAAAGCATGATCATAAAGTGTTTATGTCTATACTAGCTAAAATAATGCCGAAAGTGTTGCCAAAAATCGATAGAAATAAAAGATGATAAAACATGTTTTATCATGTTTTATTGTTTTGTAGAGGGGAGGCAAACATTTGACAACATTAATAGAACAAAGAAAATCTAGAGAAAAATGGAATGTAAGAAAGTACTGCTGTTGTTGGTGGTTCTTGATGCAGAGAAAGCATTCAACAGAGTAAGATGGGGTTTTATGAATATGGTAAAGGAAGTATTTGCATTCCTTGATGCAATAATACAATTAATTGGAAGTTATATGAAGGATCAGAAGCAAGAATTAAAGTGGGTGGGTTCCTGTCTGATAAGTTGTATCTGAACAGAGAAACCAGGCAGGAATGCCACATTTCATGTTTGTTACTTGCTTTATATTTGACAAAGAAAATAAGAAACTCAGAAATTCAAGGATATAATTGGTATGGTCATCAAGAAAAGATGGCTTTAGTTGGAGATGATATTATTTTGTATTTAATAAATCCAGAAAAGGACATCTCAGTGCTGTGGACAATTTTGAGGCAGTTTCAAGTCTTTCAAAATTAATGAAGATAAGACAAAGGCTATAGCCATAAATTATGTACCCAGGCATGAACTGGTTCAGCAATACCCATAGTTATGGGGACACAATAACATGATGTATTTAGGAGCATGGATTAAAAAGGCTACTATTATGGCAGCTAAGGATATGTGGAAAGAGACTAAACAAAAGATAATAAAAAACTGAGAACCTAGAAGCTCTTGTTTATGGCTATGGGTAGTAAGATTCAAACAATGAAAATATTTTTCCCTTCAGTTTTATGTACAGGCCATGCATATTTTTTATTAACCAGAGGAGAAGTTGTGGACAGTAATTAATAAAAGTTGAGGGAATTTATCAGGAAGGGGAAAAGGCAAGAGTTAAACTGGATAAACTGATCCTTCCAATAGAACAAGGCAGTTTAGGATTACCTGATTTGAAGGGATATATTAGAGCTACACATTTAAGGCTCATACACATAACACAAGCAAAAGGTTATAATCAAATTAGAAATAAAAGATGATAAAACATGGAGCGAGTTCGAGAAATAAGGAGAGAGTGGGATTTTAGATGCCAGTCCTTAAGAAGAAGGATAACAACCATACAGAATATTATATTTCTAAAGTAGCAGAAAGTATTCTAAGAACCAGAACAGAAGGATGGAGAAAGGAGATGTTGCCAATAGGGATGACTGTAAGTGGAGGTACAGAAACTAGACAAGATGGGGCTGGAATTTACTGAAGAAAACTGACAAAGGAACCAATGTATTGGGAGCAAATAACTAGAGAGGGAAGAATAATAGATTAGGAAAAGGCCAATAAAACATCTGGACTGCAGGCTTGAGACTGCCTTCCCCACCAGGGATTGATATCAGAGTATAGGCGAAGAAAAAGGCGAGGGGAATTCTAAGCAAAATACCTCCTCATGTACAGTGTTTTAACTCTGAAGTATTCAACAAAGTCTAGAAGGTTTAGGATTTTTGCTTGCACACGTATACACAAACAAATACATAAATACTAAAAATTGTAAAAAATATATGTATTAATACATTCATACACTACATTAATTAAAATGTGTTAACATTTGATAGGTTTTAACTTTAATATTGGCAGAATGGAAATTGCCTCATTCAGTCCATTAGGATTGTTTTATCTGCCACTCAAGTTCCTTGGTTTCTAACAGAATTTTCCATGGACCTTCCCTATTTGTTATGTTTCAAGACATCCAGACCAAAAAATTTTAAACTATGACCTAGACTGGTCTGTAATTGTTTCCAAGGAGCATTAGTTGGATTATGTTTTTTAATGGCATAAAGATGTTCATAAATACATTCCTTGGACATCTAGATAGTTAAGAATCCTAGTAGACTGTTCTGTTGAAAACCTTAAAAAATTGGTCTTTAACATATTCAGAAAACCAATCTATTAAAACAGTTTCCTTCATTACAACAGTTGCCAGCCACACCATCAGAAGAATGCTCTAGTTAAAGGGCAATTGGTTAGACTTTGTTGAATGATCCCTAGCCCTGATCTTTTTCATGAGGAATGTGACAAATTATGGTCCATGTTTATTTGTTGAGGTTATCCAGCACAATTTCTTGTCAATATTTTTGATGAGATTTATTGAAAAAAAAGCTGAGAGAGCATTTTATCCATTATTACGTATACACTCTGTGACACAAGATTTAATAAAAGTTTAATTTCAACTTATAATGGAGATTCTGAAAGAGTGTCCGACATCATCAGAAAGAACTGGAAGGTGTTTGATATTGGAGTAATGAGCATGGAAGCAATAGGTGCCAAACCATATATATACTTTTTAGAAAGGACTGGTGCATTAAGAATTACATTGAATGTTTAGGAAATATGTCTGGGAAAATTAATACTTTTAGTACCAAGAAAGTAAGCACATATAAATGTGGATTGTGTTCATTTAGTCCCTTTATATATGAGGAGGCAATGGCCGCTATTAAAAATATGGGTCTTATTAAGTCAAACTGTTTTGTGAATTGGATGGCTAAAGGTGTGATCTGTTTAGCATTGTGTCAAGTCTGTTTTAAGTATTATGTAGGTAAAACTGTAAAAGCATTCAAGGAATGTATTTATGAACATCTTTATGCCATTAAAAAACATAATCCAGCTAATGCTCATTGACAGACAACACGTATGAATTTAATCTCTGACTAGTTGAATGTGACAATGTCTTGTAAACAGATTTCATAAGAAGAATGTCATCTGGAAATTGTACCTGAAATCTAAATGCCTACTGTGATGCCCCTGCACTGGCCCAGTAATCAAGAAGCCTCAATAGTCACCACTGGCAATACTGGGGGATGTACACACTGGGAGGATGGCAAGTACACATACAGTAAAGTGCAGCTTCCCTTAACAGCACACACAGACCACACAGTCAGTCTGAGGCTGGTTTCTTCCTCTTTCTCCAGAGCCCCAATAAGACTCCCCACTAACACAGCTATAGAGTTGAGATCTCAGCTGAGAGACCAAACCAAGACTTTCAGCACCCTCTCTGTCCAACCAGTCCTTTGTGTCCCTGCTCAAGAAGCTGATACACACATACTTAGAAGTTTGATTTACACACACACACAAGGCTGGCACAGATTTACTAGCTATGCCCTCTTCTGCCCAGACTATAAGGTAATTTTGCCTGCCACTAGTCACTCCTTAAAAAGGGTGTCCAATCCTACTGTGTAATGTTACTATTAATCCAAATGGTAGTTTGACCAAGAAGAAGGCTATTAGGAGTGGCCTGCACAGTGTCACCAAATAGATATGCAAGTATTCTAAAAGCTTAAATATGTCTCACAAGTATCCGCCACAATGATAGGTTTAAATGTATTTAATAATAAATAATAAAAGAACAAGACAATACTAAATATGTATTCACAGCGACTTCAAAGTTGAAAATCATAGAAAATATTTAAAAAGCATTGCAGGACAGTCTAAAATAAATACAGAAAACATCTAAACTAATCGTTACTATATTCCTTTCTGAATCTAAAAGAAATGACTGTACCCTAGTTAACTTACTTACAGAGCCAGGCAAGACAGATGTAATGACTGGGTTTTCCCAGCTGATGCTGTCACATTCAAGACAAATACAAAATGCTCTCTCTCTCAGAGAGTTTTAAAATTAATTATCTCAAATATTGCTGCTGGGATACTTGTAGGATGACATCACTTCTTGTCACCTATCAGTTCCTAGCTAAACCCCCATTGCTATAAACTACGACCATTTAGCATCTCCTGTGAAAACACATAAACAAGGGCCTTCTTAGATCTTTTGTCAAATGGTGGAAGTGTAAAATAATTTACATTTCTCCACATGTAAAGACAATACAAAAAACGTCTAGTTCTAGACATTATGTCTGTTACTGCACTGAAACTGAAAGATAACCTCTTTTGTTTATGGCCCAGCTATAACGTAACTTGACCTCAGCCATTCTTCTGAAGTTTTGCAAGTTAATCTCCTGTGTTTCAGTCTCCCCTGTTAAACAGTTACAATAGTGTATAAAAAAATCTCTTCAGCACACTTCTATACAATATGACATACAGTTCTAATACATTTGTAACACAGTCATATGAATCAGGTTCCTCTTCACAAATGACACACAACCACTTACAAAATTCCAGATAGCTGGGCTGGCAGTATCTCCTTTTGTTGCATTTCTATATAAATCATATTAATATTTGCAAATGAAATACAATTATTTACAAAATTCCAGATAGCTGGGCTGGCAGTATTTCCTTTTGTGATACTTACCACCTTCATGTTGTGTAGGAACTAAGTCAAATCCCCCCACAGGGTTCTGGAATGGGATCAATAAGCCTCTAAATCCAGGAAAAATGTATCCTCTTACATATCCCTTACCTGTTCACGTGAAATGGCTTCTGATGCATTCGGTATGCACTTTCAAATATCAAAATGAATGCATTTTCTTTTGTCAGTGTTTTTTTATAAGTAGTGGTAATAGCCTAAGTGAGGTAAGCTGTTCAGTTGTAAGGAAGCATCTAAAAAGTGAAAAAAAATAAACTGATGTAATAGCAACAGATGACATTAAACCCCAAAATTCATATGTGAAGAGGCAGTGTCAGAAGCAATGGAAGTCCTCTTACCCAAACGTCCATGGGAAAACGTTGTTCCAAGTAAAGGAAAGGAGCCAATTCTATTTATTTTACATTAAAGAAGACCCTCAGTGAACAGGTCAGTTTCAAACCCATGACCATCCTCTCCACTTTTTTGAAAATTATGAAGAAAGTAGAGCAAGGGAGCAATTGATCTCTTTTCTTGAACAGAAAGTGTATTTTCATGGGTTCACATGCTGTTACATACTTACTAAGTTTATGGCCAAGGACACCAGTGAGAAGCTCAGCCACATCACCCAGTATCGGTGAGAGATTGAGTGTCCCGCAGTTAAATATATTTTCCATACATATCCTGGGTGAAAATTTGTGACTACCCTTTTAGTCATCCAGACTGATTTTAAAGGTTGCTATGGTAGTACTCTGTTTGAGCTTGTAAAGCCAGTCCATCCTACTGGTGGGGGATGTGTTAAGTACCCATCATACCATTTGGTATTGTCGATGTCATAATATGGGTTTGCATCTCCACAGTATGTGCTTGCTTTGACACTAATTCTTCTTAGGTGAAGGAGTTCAAAGAGTGTTAGATAATTCATATCTTGGAAGGTTAAGCAAACATCACACTTCATAAGCCTATTAAATCACTGAATACAGGGATAAGACTGATAGACTATTCAAGCAGCTATTTATACTGCAACCTGAGATCTTTTGGTGAGGAAACATTGATGTCTTTTGAGTTGATTTAGGTGCTTAGTAGGCTACATGCTGAAACAGGCATTATATTCAGTGATGGATCTAATAAGGGAGGAATAAAGTAAGACTGCAACTTCTTTGGACCTTCAGAAGATGCTGATAAGTTATGCACGGTAGTATGAGTTTCTAACTATGGCATAGATGTGGTGGTCAAAGGAGAATTTATTAACACAGGCACTCAAGTCAATGGGGAATGGGTCTGGTCTAAAAATAATTGTATCTATATGGTATACAGTAGTATTTCTGGATTTACCAGACGAAGCTATGCTGCACTTCTTGGAATAGTGGGTTAAGCCACTGATTCATACACCAAGCATTTGTTTGGTCTATCACTTGCTGGAGAAGGTTTAGAGAATCTGAGTATAAGAAAGAGATTTAATAACTTCTCCAAGTTCAGCGTTATTAGCAAACTTGGATAACCATAATCCCTTGATATCAGCTTTCATGTCAGAGAAATATATATACCAAAGACACTGTTGGTGACATTCATGGACAGTCAGCATAATTTTGTACCCTGGACATGGAGCTGACATGGCTCTTTTTACTGGATGGAAATGTCTAAATGGTGAGCGTAACAGTGAGATTTGTAGGTGTTATATCCTTGAACTTGTCTGGGGCTTTTGACAGTTTCATTCACCACTCCATCTACAGAATATTTTGGAGTTTGAATATTCACATACTGGTTGGTTCTCAAGTTAACTTCACTGCAGAAAAGTAGGCTGTAGGATGGGAAAAGGCCAGAAGTCATTTGGGGTAACAGCCTTAGAATAGTCTGTGGTCAACCAACTGTTACTCTTCTTTTCTGCAAGTGATATGTAAAGCTATATGTAATTTATTTATTCATGTCTCACAACCTTTTTTGTTTCCATCTAGATATTAAGTAAGCTGTCATGTAGCCAATGCATTGAAATATTTTTTTTTTCTTCCACACTTCATTTTGTCTTGATTGTCTCTCATAATGATGGTTTGGAACCCAGGGCAGCATATTTAAAGTCCCAGTTTTTGTGGTTTTGAGCATAGCTCCGCCCTTTCTAGTTGGCCAGGCCCCTTCCTGCTGGCCCCCACCCTTTGATTTGAAGTCACCAGCCACCACTGCACATGAGAAAGTTTAAGTTGGGGTGTTCCAGGGGTGAATGTACAGTTTGCTCCTTAGGCAGTCTTCAGTTAGTCACTAGATTCTGCATATACTTCCTGTCCAAAAGCTGGTTCTGTTCTTGTTCAGCACCAGGATAAACTATATCCCTAAAATGCCAAAATGTGAACAAATACCTATCCATACCTTACATCTCCTTATTCTTCCTTCTTCACTCACTTCCTTACTTCTATCAATTTGTCTGCCCTGGCTTTCTTTCTAAATATACCGTAAGCCTGCTATTCTCTCAGTTCATATTGCAGTTCCTGTTTGTGTTATACTAACTTACTGGTAATATCTCTAGAAAACCATCAACAATTTCTCTATTAAGTCATTATCATATAACTTATCTATTCTTAACCAATGTTTTCAGATTATATCTAATTTGGTATAATTATTTAAATTGTGACTGTTTTTTGTATTATTTTAAGACTGCAAAATTATTGTTCTTAAAATGTTTTGTAATACTTTGGAGCTTTTCTCCTTGGGCCTCCACTGAAAATAAATAAATAAATAAATATACATATGCTAGAAAAGAAATTACTTCATTATCTGTCCCATCAGCTCACTGATTTCTTTCATTAAAAGAGTAAAACACTGCTAATTTCAGCGTCTGGTTCTACAGGAACCTTTCATGCTGACATCTGGTGTTAAAGTGGCTCTTCAGTGTGTTAGTGGTATGATGAAACCAAAGTTGTTGACTGCTTCTGACTTGCTAACTACACCATGAATATAGCTGAAAATCTGGTCAAGAACCAACTAAAGCCTTGTAGGCCTAGTGGCAGTAGTTTCAATGCAGCAAGTACAACTCCAGTTGTATTTGAGACAAATGAAGCCTGGTTATTCATACCTACAAAACTTTAGGGTGCCTTTTGTTAGGCTTCTGGTAAGCAATGGACTCAGAGCAGACAATCCTGAAGTCAGCAATGTACCTGACAATGTACTGGGAGTAAGGAGTAGAGCAGAGTGTCAGTGCTGATGTTTCAGCAGTGTCCCTAGTACTGCAAGGACCAGCCTAAAGACAGATAATTACTCTAAAGCTCTGAATACTTAGGTCAAGCTTTTCTTTAGCTTCCATGGGTCTTGGGAAAAGGGGATTCATGTAAAGCTTTGCCCTTAAATCTTGGAGAGGAAGCTTGATGAATAGACTTTATTGTGAGAGGAGTTATTTGAAAAGTAATTTTTTTAACTTTCCTGCAGTACACTGCTCAGTGGCTGCTCTGTCTTCCCCCAATTAGCCCATTTGTTTCTGTCTGGGAATCATTATCGACCCCTTCCATTCTCCAGTGACAGTCACGCTGTAGGGAGTGGGCTAACCTGCTAATCCTGGGGGGTAGCCTATGCTCTCCCCCTGATAGCAACCCCCTTGGGAACTCCTCCAAGCTCCTCGATCACTGTCTCCTGAGGGGAAGCATGCCTCTTCATGCCAAATCCATCTTGGCTACAAGGTTCATTTGCACTATTGATATGGCAGTCTTGGCAGGCATGACTTCCACTAGGGTAAACACCTGATGCTCCTACTAGGTACCAGTCACCTGGCAAGCCAGAGCAACCTCCTTCCTCACAGGATGGGTGAGCCAACAGTGGCCGCCCACTCCCATCCTCCTCAGCAAGCTACTACAGGTAGCTACACTGCTCAGGGCTTTACACTATATTCCATGGAGCTGGCTACAACTTGAAATGTAATTCTCAGCTAGAAACTGAAGAGTCCAGAGAGCAGATGCCTTTGTCTTTGAAGCACCTCGATTAAGAACTTCTTAATCTAAGTTTAGAGGAGAGTGTAAGTCAACTGCTTGCAAAAAAAAACAATTGTGTTATCTGCAGCTACTCACTCAGTAAATGGACTTAGCCAACAGTCTTGCAGTATTGCTGCAGTACATACATCATCAATGACTCCTGATACACATTGGCACTTCTGGAACATCACTAGTGACCCATAGTGTTTACAGTATGAAGAACCTTAACAGAAACCCCCAAACTCTTCATAGTGATAGGCATTACAAACATTTCATTTGTAGCAATGCCGTGATCTATCTCCCAAAGAAGTGTGGCCATGCAGTGGTCCAGTTACAAAAGCCACATAAAAAGGATGGATAACCAGAACTTCTGGAAGTCAGGATGAAGGCAGCAATTTCACACATTTGTACACATATACAAAGTGACTAGAAATCTAGTAAATTACCACAGTTCTTTCTTAGTACTCTGGCAAAATCCTGATCAAAGCATTGGTTTCCCTCAATAATTGCACTTTGGTCCTTCTTCAAAATCCTTGCCTAAGCCATGGAGCAGCACTCAACTCCATCACAATCTAAACAAAATCCAATAATACTGTCTTACACTGAGGCTGTAAAAAATCTGCACTAAAGCCTCTTATAATTATCTTGGTGAAAATCCAACACCTCAACCCCATCATACACAAGTGAATCAGAGTCATCTAGATGCAAATTACTTTGTCACTCCAAACCAATGTACAAACAAAAACATCTTAGTGACAGATGACTTTATAGACAGGCATGCAGATTCTCTGCTCACAAGGCTGGACAAAGAAAGGGTTACAGTAAGCTGTCTTTAAGGTGCCAGGACCTCAGCTGTCAGAAGGGCTCTAAAGAATCTATCACCAAACAAATATGACTATGACATGGCTTTAGTCCATGTGGGCCGTGAATGACCTGGACACGAAATCCTGATGGATTTGCAGGGACACATGCTGAAACTCTTCATGCAAGTGACAAATGCAGGCAAGATACTGGTCTTGAGTGGAATCCTTCTTCTCTGAGAATGATGCATAAGTACAAAGAAAAGATAACTGAATTCAAAAATTGGTTCAATAGTTAGTGTCATTCCACGGCCATCAGGTATGTGTCAACATGGGACGAGATGCTCAACAGTTTTGAGTTGCTTCACCAAAGATGGCCTACACCTCTCATTTCAAGGTTTTTCATACTGGTTAAAAGGCCTTTACTGCCTCAGTAGTGACTTTTTAGGCAGAGTTTGCCTTATGAATATTCCAGTATTATAAGTGGTGACCATTTAAAAATGTAGGGACCTGCACTGCAGACTTTGAAGATATGGAAACTGAATGGCTGAAAATCTGGGCTTACACAGATTAAGTACAAGATTGCCATTTCTCATAATATTCCCTTTTCTCCAAGGTAAGGTAATCTCAGTGTTGGTATATGGGGGCTGGGGGGGGGGCTTGCCCCCTACAAAAAAATCAAGTTTAAATGAGAAGTGCAATGTTCAGCATTCCATCTTCTGTATTTTGAGTGTTTTTTTTTTTTTTTTTTTTTAGTATCTTGGGTCTTGGTAGTGCTAGTCTTGAAATTTCAATAGGGAGTCATAATGAACATTTGTAACCCAAAAGCAGATTACATTAAGGTGGCTCTCTATGTCCATGTTTGTGTAATAACTTTGACTTGATTTAAATATAAAAAAAGCATTCTTTCCATTCCTGGGTTTTGCACCCACCATACCTTCAGGCCTGATGGGGTGGAGTCTCCATATTTGTTAAGGGCTACATCAACTCCAGACATATTCCCAGAGACACACAAACCAAACTCACTGTACTCACCCCAAACAGTATAAACTATCAATTCATAGCGTTCATAGCCTTCTGCAGGACATTCTCCATGTCACCCAATGATACTCACCCTAAACAGTATAAACTATTAATTTATAGCCTTGTGCAAGACATTCTCCATGTCACCCAATGATCATGTGAGATATGTAAATATATTACAAGAACTTCCTATTAACAAGAATTCCGTTATATTGAGAGAGATTGACTACCCCTAAATAATCTGGAGCACCTATGCCTCCTTTGTAGGGTATCCCAAGAAGTTCTTAGACTTAATAAACAAAACTCTCTGGAAAAAATAGTCAAAATACCCACTGAAGGACATAATTTCCTAGATCTGGTCCTTATGAACATAGCCTCTTCATGCACTGTGCTCCTAGTGTCCCCTTAACCCTTTGAGTTTAATCATACATACATACATAGACATATTTCAGGCATAGGCAATAATGCCCTTCTAGCCTGACAATATACCAAAATACTTGTTCATATAAGTGTCCAGCCTTTTCTTAAAAATATCTACTCTAGTGTTTGCCTTAACGTAATTTGGTAATCTATTCCATGCATCAACTACTCTCTCAGAGAACCAATTAATACACTTCCCATTCCTATAGAATCTTATACATAGGTTATCTGATGATTCTCTGCTACTTTTTGATAAACTCAAGCATTCCCAGAGGTAGCTGTCTCTAAATGCCCTATATACCTAAATAAGATATCCTCTTAAATACCTGTATGAGACACAGTAAAAGTACAAATATTTTAGTCTTTCATAATAAGTAAAATTTTCACATCTATGGATGCCCTTGGTATACTTCTTATTTTATATTGGCAAAGATCTTACAGAAAATATCTCTGAATTCAAGGATTTCAGCTGTATTAAAGTTATCTAATTCAATGATGAGGTTACTAAATTCAATTATGACAGCAACAGCTCTGACCTCAAATACTAGCTTTATGAAAGAGGTCTATGCCAATCTAAAGAAATACATAGAATTGGCTTTCTAATCTAGAACCAAATATAATAGGAAATTCAAAAACAAAACAAATCACCTTGGTGGTCTACCAACATAAAGTGTACAAAAAAAGAAATAAACTCCTCAAACTATATTGCAAAACTAAATACAACTTAAAAAACAAAATAAATAAATGATAAAATATATATTGCAAAACCAAACCTGCCATAAAAAGGATAGTATCAAATTAGTACTTCCTCTTCTTTCGGCTTTTCCCGGTTAGGGGGTCACCACAGCGGATCACTGTCTGCTCACGATTGGCAGTGGAGTTTTACGGTGTCGAGTTGCCAGCCCGGCGCCCAACCTTCCACAGAAGGTACACACATGTATGCCCTCACACCTAGGGCCAATTTAGTGTGTCCAATCCACCTATAGCATGTCTTTGGGATGTGGGAGGAAACCGGAGCACCCGGAGGAAACCCACGCAACCACAGGGAGGACATGCAGACTCCGCACAGAAGGCACCCCAGCCGAGGATCGAACCAGAGAACCTCTTTCTGTGAGGCGGCAACGCTAACCGCTGCACCACCGTGGCCGCCCCAGTATCAAATTAGTACTAAAAACCTGAAAAACACTAATAGGTCTCTCAAAGCTGTCCAGGAACTTAAGTTAGTATTTGAATCTAAGGCCAATTATAATCTTTCTTTAACTGCATTATGAAATTAAGGAGTAACACCCAGCATTAGTCTGAACATATTCAAAATGGCACCTCCCATTTGGGCCCAACAGACTTGCCAATATATTAGTAAACAAATTTAGTGTTATATGTATCCCCGAGATGTCCAACCAAACTCCACATATCCTTGAATCTGTTAGTTCCCCCATTATCACAAAGGAAAATTAACTGAAAATGTTATCGAAGACCAAAAATACCTCTTCTCTGGAGCCTGACAGTATACCTGGTTGTCTAATAAATAGTGCTAAGCATGCCCCTGTAGAAATGCCCTCAACACTTTTTAAATTTGTGTTTAACAGATTTTGTTCCTGACGTTTGGTGTACCACAGTGGTGATGCCCCACTACAAAGGCAGACTTACACTGAACCAAAAAATTATATGACCAGTAGTCTGGCAAACAACATACATAAAGCCATGGAATGTATTACAACTGGCCTCATCAGACTTGGCTTTATTAAGAGAGGATCCTGCCTAATAAATCTGGTAAACTTCTTTGCAAGGGTCACACATACTTTTGACAGCTACCATGCTGTTCACACTACATTCCTTGACCTGGCCAAGACATTCAACACTATATTCCACACAGGTATTGCAAATAAATTAATTGCTTTAAAAGAGATCCCTATAGTAAAATAGATAGCAAACTAGTTGAAAGACAGAACCCACACACTGCAAGTAGCAGGTGCTTCATCAGACAGTATGGAAGTAATTAGTGGAGTCCCTCAGGGCTCAGTGTTTGGACCCTTCCTTTTTTGCATTTACTTTTCTGATCTCGAAATAGGAAGCCAAGACCCTTGGCCAACTAAGTTTGCAGATAACTGAAAGCTGGAAGTTATTTTCAAGTCTCTTTCTGGTACCCATATCCTCCAACAAGAACTCATAAATACCCAGTGTATTGAAAATGGACTAAAATTAAATGAGAAAAAGTGAAATAGCATTGGTTTTGGTAAGCCAACTCTCCCTCCAGCATATAGCATTGACAATACCAGAGTACAAAATAAAACTGTTGTAGTTAGAGACCTTGGTACTCAGGTTGAGATTTCCCTCTCTTTCAATCATCATGTGATCACGTGGCAGTAATCAGAAAATCCTTCTAGTTAATGCAAATCTTATGTGACTATAATTCCATTGCATTCATTATTGATAAGACCAGTTATTTTGTACAATGCTCCCTGCAGAATGCACCTCACTAAACATACAAAACAATTAGAAATACCCTAGACATTCCTGATGAAGAAGATAACTGACTTGAAGACTCTGAGCTACCAGGAGAGGCTGGAAGGGGTGTTCCTGTATTCAAGTGTATGATGTGAGCTATGCCCAGTCTTCTACACTATTAGAAATCCAAATATCCTGCTTCTCCATAATGCAAATAATTTGTTTAATATGAGAACCAGGGGTCTAAATAAAATGTATTGGAGGGACAGATTCCTCACACAGCAATTCCCCCTCCCTTTGGAACAGACTGCCCCTGCAATCAAACTGTGCAGTACATTTTCATCCATTAAACAGAACCTGGAGGATTGTATGGGTACCAAATTACTACAGGTTTGATAAACCCAGCCCTCCTAGAGAAGGTGGCATAGACTGAAGGTGGGCACTGGCAAGGCATATATGGCCATGAGGTGGTATTTCAAGGCAATTCATGGTAGAACTATTTGCTTCCCGAAAGTGACTAAGCTGCATTTGCCCATACCAGGCGTTGGCACATTGTTTTTAGATCAGGAGTGGATTATAGCATCTAACCAATGCTGAAATACTGACATATCAGAAGGGAAAGGGCACATGTAGCAATTCTGCAGTTTTCATGAGAATCTCTGGCATTAATCCTAGAAACTGATTATAATCAACAGATGGAGGTATGCTATTACAATCCAGTCGTTTGAGAGTGCTAATAGATATAACCTGTCACTACAGTCTTAAAATTGGAATCCGAGTTTAATTTTGCTTTTGGTCTTTATATGGAATCTTCAAGCTTTCTTTTGTTACATTAGTAGCTTAATAGCAAAATTTGTAGTCACAGAATTCAACTCAGTGTCTTCAGCCAAAACTGTCTGCACTGTTTCTGTCATATTTGCATACCTGAAGCTTAGGATTAGTTGTTGATAACTCTGTCTTCAACTTTATCAACAAGAGTTTATAAAATAAGTAGTGTTCTCCAGAGAGATTCTGATTTCCCAGACCCTTTAAATGTCACTTACTAAAAGGAATCCAAAGTGACCTGAAAATCTGCAGTAAACCTTTGAAAATGTTACTGTTCTGATAACTGCTAAGCCAGAGTACCCTTTATGAGTTAATCCATAGACTTGATTCATAAATAAATAACTCAAATGCCTCCATGGTCACATCTAAGCAGACAGTTTGACCTTGTTTTTCTGGGTTTGGATTTGATGTAGTCGAGGTTTTTTTTGTTTGTTTGTTTTTTTGAGTTTATCTAACTGTGTCAAATCAAAATAACCAAATTATTCACTGCATTTAGAGACACGAAAAACAGCTATTCAAGCATTAGCAAAACAAACTCCACACCTTTTACACAATTCTTTTGAAACAAATCTGTTTATGGGAAAATGTTTGGTGGTATTTGTTGCCTTTTTAGATGCATTACAATTCTAACACTACTCACAGGACAAAAAAAAAATCTGCTTCATTAATTAGTGTGGCAGTGGCAACAGTACAGACCTCAAGGAAACAAGCTAAAAGAAAATAAAGTGCAGTATGCAAAGTAAAATACATAACTACTTAAAAAACTGCAGAACAATTTCTATGGTAGGTCATTATCCTGATCTAGCTTCTGGAAACTTTTGTGGATTGGAGGCCTAATTACAGATTCATAGAGTCATAGCATTTACAAGGTAGAATCAGTCCATGGACCAAAGTCACCTTGCCGTTATCTACCCTAATAAGGAACCTCCTGCATACAGGAGGGCAAATGAATCAGTGCCCCCAGTTTGAGTCTGAAAAAGGCCTATCTGGATTAGTGCTCAACCCCAGTTAATAAATAAATATATTTTCAGACACCATCCTATCATCAAGGTTTGCATTCAAGGAAGTGAGGCTATCCCTCTGTTTAATGTGCAAGCACAATTACACCAAGGGGGGAAACAGTGAGTTATAAATCTGTCCTTCGAGCATGTCTTATTTTTTGCTGCTAGAGATTTAACTCTTTAGTTTGAGTGTTTGTGAAACTATTAGTTTTATGGAGGTTTAGGTGTACTGTTTTTGAAAATCAAGGAGAGTTAGGTCTTTAACAGCAGTGAATCCTAGACATAAATCTCCTCACGGAAGTATAAAAGACAAGAGTACAGCGATAAAATGTCAAGCCTGGCTTGCTACCTGAGGGTCTTAAGTCCAGTATTTTTTTTTAGTTAGAAATCTCTGGGGTCTTTCTAGCTGTGTGATGTGTTGGGATAGTTGCACACTAAATGCAGCATGATATTCTATAAATGGCCCAATCAGGGCAGAGTACAGAGAAATGATAACCTCTTTTGGCCTAGATGAAACACCTTTAGTTATCTAATCGGGCTTGACAGAATGATTTCCTAACTGCTGATATTATTTGGTGGACAAAGAACTGAAAGTTGTCTATGAAAGTTCTAAGATCACTGATGACCATATAAGTCTAAACTGAGACTCTGTCTATACTATAAGCTTCTGCCAAGATTTGGTCACCAAAGGTGACAATACTACACATCCTTTGCATTTAATTTGAGGTCGTTTTTAATTCAGCACCGATTTATATGGTTTAACTCTTGCTGTAGTAAAACAGTATTGGATGCTGAGTGAATGACAACACCAAGCTTGCAGTTAGCACCAATTTTATTTAAGTATATGTCTGGGTTAGTGGCTTGGAAATGTCAGAATTAGATGCCAAACAGAAGGAGTCCAAGGACTGAGGCCTGAAGAGTTTCACTAGTTACCTTTTTGCTTTATTAGTGGGACCTGCTACTTCAACTACATGGGTCCTATCAGTCAGACAGTTTGCTACCCATCTTACAACATAATTATCTACAGTTAGGGCTTTACACTTATTTATGATTCCAGCATGGAGAATAGGGCCAAAGGTATTAGCCAGACCCTGACATGCTGTACATAGCCACCATCTACAGCTTTAATGACTTTCTCAAAGAGGTTTACAAAACTAAGATGGGATCTCCCTTTGACAAAACCATTGCTGTGGGTATAGCACAATAAGAATTTTTATATCACAGTTTATGAAATCAGATACAATACTTTTCATGGCTTTGCAAATAGGCTTGTTAGGCTGATAAATTTATAGTTTCCAGGATTTGAGGTTGCCCTTCGCCTTATGGAGTGACATAACTATAGCCATTTTCTGAACCTCAGCAACTTACATTGTCACTACGCTTAACTTGAGCAGTTTTAGGAGACATTCAGAAAGGACATGACTGGTACTGCTAAACAATCAGATGTGTTGCTGATGTCCACAGAGATGGTATTTTTAGCTTTAGGCACTGCCATTAGGACATGTTCCATAGTAATGTAGGGGAAAGGAAGATAAATTTGTAAAATGTAAAGTTAACCCTAAATTTGTCTGCAAGTATATTAGTAATATCTTTATGCTCAGAGTGGGTAATAGCATTTTGAATTATTTCAAAGCATTAATATATGCTGGTTAATCACCTTATGTAGTCAAAGAAGGTATGACTATCCTTGGCTTCAGATGCCAATTATAATTTGTGCTCCTCTTTGATCTTCCTTACAGCAACATTCAGATGTTTGCAGATTTTTTGATAGAATCTTTAATGTGGGTAAATTGTAAGTCATATAGGCATCAATTATAATTTTTCTTATTTTATAGCGCTATTAAGGCAGTCATTCCATCAAGGTGACTTATTTTTTATATTTCCCAGTATATCTGGTTATCAACAGGTTTATACTGCTTGTAAGAAGAATGTAAAATTCATTGCTATAATTGTTAGCTGAGGCTACATGGGACTGGAAATCTTGTGGCTAAACTTAGAAAATGCATCATGTATTTTTATTAGGTTTGTCTTAAATTCAATAGCTGCTAGGTTTCCCCTGAAGATTCCAAAATACGCCTCCTGTCTTTCCATGTTATAGCCAGCCTGTCTGTGGGAAATATGACTGCAGAATAAAATTACTGATTTGTGATTGGATTTGACCAGAGATGAGGGTAGTATAGAAATAGTGCAAATAGGTGTGATGTTAGTTTGGACAAAGTCAAGAAGATTTCGACCCCATAGTGGGCTGGTTAGCTGTTTGTACAAGTGAGTTAGCATTTACTAAGATTAGAAATACCCAGCCCAACCTTTGTGGTATAGGTGCTTCTATTAATTGATGGATAGTTGAAGTCACCATCAAAAATTTCTAAATTCAAAATCAAAACATTTTATTTATGGGTAGTTCAGTAATTACATTTAAAAATCTTTCATTGTTCTCCAGAGACATGGATAGTGACCTATAGTAAGCTATGACTTGATAATTTGTCTTGTTTAGGTCAATTTAAGGACATTAATAAATAAAATAAATTAAGTTCTGTTTGTAGGTTGTAAGGAGTCTGTTCAGGAATAATTGCCTCTCTAACAAATATTGACACTCTCCCAGAGTTTCCAGCATGTCTGAATATGTGATAGGTGCTAAAACTTGGTAAGGAAAGAGTGCTGTCTTGACACAGAAACCAAGTGTCTGTTACAACATAGATATGAATTTATTCAAGTGACAGAACAGCCCCAGAATCTCACTATTTGTAGTTAAAACTTCTGACATAGAGCAGAGCAACCCTGATATGGCATAGATTGAAATTTACAATAATTATTTTTGTTATGTTGAAATGTCTTGAAGGTGAAATGTGCCTAAAAAAGGCCCCGGGGGGGGGTTCCCCTATGATGACACCAGCTACTTAGTCAGTTGTTTATGCCAATTATCTTCTCCTTGTATCTGGGTATCATTTTACATTGAGCTGATCGAAGGAAGGACACTCAGCAAACTCGGAGCTACAATATATAACATTAAGTATCCTGTTTTTTTTTATTTTGTTCTTTATTTCTTTGTTGTTTATAGCACTTTGTGTACTGTGTATTTTTTCTAGCTAGTTTCACTGTGTGTGAGGTATTAACTGGAAATTGTCCACTCTTATTAAGCATCTGTTGGGTTGTTTGTTTATGATAACTTGTTGCAGTTAAACTCTTTTTTCTAGTGGCTCCTTTAGCTATTTAAAACTTTCATTTAAAGGCTCACTGCTGCTTTTCAGCTGTGAGTAACATTTCTGCAGTTTGTTCTAAGTAGTGGGGATATTTGTAGCATTTCCATATTCAGGCTTGTATTTGGGCCTAGTGTTTGTGGAGGCTGTGTGTCTGAGCACATAATTCAGGGACATCTTGTTTTAGCCAAAGCCATCAGGCATTTCAGTGAGAGAGAATTGTTTGAGGTCATTGGCTGACTGAGGTCTCCTGGACTACAGCTTAGACTAAGCACCTCATTGGTTCTTTTGAGATTTCTTTCTTAAAAGCTGTCTCAGGTTTCAACTTTCTGTTACCTAAGAAGCTCAGTTGTGAGTCTTCAGCCATTTTACAGTGAGCTGATCGAAGGAAGGACACTCAGCAAACTCGGAGCTACAATATATAACATTAAGTATCCTGTTTTTTGTTTATTTTGTTCTTTATTTCTTTGTTGTTTATAGCACTTTGTGTACTGTGTATTTGTTCTAGCTAGTTTCACTGTGTGTGAGGTATTAACTGGAAATTGTCCACTCTTATTAAGCATCTGTTGGCTTTTTTGTTTATGATAACTTGTTGCAGTTAAACTCTTTTTTTCTATTGGCTCCTTTAGCTATTTAAAACTTCCATTTAAAGGCTCACTGCTGCTTTTCAGCTGTGAGTAACATTTCTGCAGTTTGTTCTAAGTAGTGGGGATATTTGTAGCATTTCCATATTCAGGCTTGTATTTGGGCCTAGTGTTTGTGGAGGCTGTGTGTCTGAGCACATAATTCAGGGACATCTTGTTTTAGCCAAAGCCATCAGGCATTTCAGTGAGAGAGAATTGTTTGAGGTCATTGACTGACTGAGGTCGCCTGGACTACAGCTTAGACTAAGCACCTCATTGGTTCTTTTGAGATTTCTTTCTTAAAAGCTGTCTCAGGTTTCAACTTTCTGTTACCTAAGAAGCTCAGTTGTGAGTGTTCAGCCATTTTACAGTGAGCTGATCGAAGGAAGGACACTCAGCAAACTCGGAGCTACAATATATAACATTAAGTATCCTGTTTTTTGTTTATTTTGTTCTTTATTTCTTTGTTGTTTATAGCACTTTGTGTACTGTGTATTTGTTCTAGCTAGTTTCACTGTGTGTGAGGTATTAACTGGAAATTGTCCACTCTTATTGAGCATCTGTTGGGTTGTTTGTTTATGATAACTTGTTGCAGTTAAACTCTTTTTTCTAGTGGCTCCTTTAGCTGTTTAAAACTTTCATTTAAAGGCTCACTGCTGCTTTTCAGCTGTGAGTAACATTTCTGCTGTTTGTTTCCCACCCTCCCTCCCTGTTGGTATAGTGTTTTTATAGTTGGTGGCTTTGCAGTTGCCGCCCTAGTGTAAATTTGATCTGGGACCCTCCTCCCAGTCTAGTGTCATTACCTCATTCTACCCAGTACAGGGAGAGCATTTGAGAAGGCCAATCAGCTTAGTTTCTGCTACTCCTTTCTCTCTTTCCAAAAAAAAAAAAATGTATCTGCTTTTACTGTATTTGTGTTTTTTCCTACTTTATTTTGCTTTTGCGTCATCTTAAAAGTACTCAATTGTATTTATTACTGCTTGGTGTAACTCATTGTAAGCCTTTTAGTTTAAGCACCTGGGCTTCAGACCAGTCTTACATTAGGAAGGTTTGTGGTCTGCACTGTAGTGGGAGAACAGGTAGCTTACATCCTTCTAAGTTGGGAATTGCTGATTGAGGGCTCAGTGTCTGTTATTCTAAAAGTGTATTAATTCTGATTTAAGCACTTGGGCTTGAGGCCAGTTATTTTACATTAAGAGGGTTCGTGTTCTGCACTCTTGTGGGAGGAGAGGCTGGACTCTGTCCTTCTGAGCTGGGAATTTCTGGTTAAAGCTTATAGTGCCTGCATATTTGAACTGCTTCTTACTGAAATTGGTATACCTCATTTGCTGTAGCATAGACTAGATCCAGGCCTGCTGAATTTAGCTTTGTTTGTATAACTTGAGCACTAATCCAGGCATTCTTTAAAGTATTCAGTTGTATTTATTACTGCTGGTAGTAACTTGATTAAAGTGTAGCTATCATTTCTAAGTCTTTTGGATTAAGCACTTGGGCTTCAGACCAGTTGTTTTACATTAGGAAGGTTTGTGGCCTGCACTGTGGTGACAGGACAGGTAGCTTACATCCTTCTAAGTTGGGAACTGCTGATTGAGAGCTCAGTGTCTGTTATTCTAAAAGTGTATTAGTTCTGGTTTAAGCACTTGGGCTTCAGGCCAGTTATTTTACGTTAAGAAGGATTGCGGTCTGCACTCTTGTGGGAGGAGAGGCTGGACTCTGCCCTTCTGAGCAGGGAATTTCTGGTTAGAGGCTTATAGTGCCTGCATATTCTAACTGTTTCTTACTGAAATTTGGTACACCTTGTTTGCTGTAGCATAGACTAGATCCAGGCCTGCTGAATCTAGCTTTATTTGTATGCTTGTTGTTTGTTTATTTCCTGAAATGCTAATTCCACCTAAAACGTGGCCTTTTAGCACTTCTGTGGATCCCTAGTGATATCTGCATTGCTTACTGTACTTATTTCCTTGTTTCACTTGAAAGAAAGTTACTGTTTGTCGTTTTTGCATTTAAGTTACCTGTAGCACATTGCATTTAAGTTACCTGGCACTTGCTCACTAAAGCAATTATATAAGTCAGCTCTAAAAAATTAAAAGCACTACACCCTCACAAACTCCCTTGAGTACCTTGTTCCCCATTGGCCCTTTTTTTCAATTATAAAGGAATTCCCAATACTATTCTAGCATGTCCAAAGGTCAGTTGTCAATCTCCTCTCCGGTCCAGCTGGTGAATCTGGGAATCTTGAGGCAATGTTACAACTGCCTCATGTACACAGACAACCCTCTCCTCCTCCCAACAAATTCCAACACATATGAGAGATGCAACCATATAGCCAAACTGGAGGCTAATCTCTCTCAACTCAGTACTGGCGTAATCAGTCAGGAGGAGAAGGAAACCACACTCACTACAATTCCAGTCTCACATAGACCTACCACGACAACAAACCAAACACATAAACACACAAAAACATACTCGTTGGCTCTAAATAAAAATCTGCCTAAGCAGCAGAGACTTCCAAAGCAGACACCCAAGCAACCGCTACCCCAAAACAAAACACGTGCAACACATAGCTCACAAAGCCAGTGTGCCGAACAGTCACAGCCCTTAAGGCTAAACAACACACCTGATACACTTGTAATAGGTGACTCTATCGTCAGGCACACTGATGTCCCGCTCACCAGGTTGAACAAGGAGAAGGTCACGGTGAGCTGCCTGTCGGGCTAGGATCCGCCACATAACACAAGCACTCAGGTCACTCCAAGGCAAGTACAAATATGACTCAGTCATTGTCCATGCTGGTGTGAATGACCTGAGACGTACCTCCCTGGACTACATGAAAAGAGACATAGAGGAGCTCTCTGAGCATGTAGCCCAGGCCGGTATGACCCTGACCTTGAGTAGCATCTTACCCTCACCAAGAATGATGCCACAATATGAAGACAAGATGATCAATTTCAACAATTGGCTTAAGTGTTGGTGTCATTCAAAGGGGATCCAATGCCTGTCAGCCTGGGATGACATGCTCGACAAGCCACGGTGCTTCGCTAGGGACAGCTTGCACCTGTCACCCCTGGACTTTTGGATATTGGCAAAGGCTCTTGCTACCCCCATAGTTCCTTTTTTAGGCAAGGCTCAAAAGACAAACCCACCTCCATAGGTATCACAAGGGATAAGAAACTAAGAGTAATGCTACTCAACGCCAGAAGTCTAAACCTCAAGATGCATGCACTCGAAACTCTCCTTAGCATGGAGAACATCGATATCTGTGCAGTAACAGAAACCTGGTTCAAGGCTCCCGAGAGCACCCCAGCACTACCAGGTTATACCTCATATCATGCTTTTCGGCCCCAAAACTTGGACCGAACCTCAAAAGGAGGGGGAGTATCAATATTCGTCAAAGATACCCACACCTCCAGGTTGGTGGCACAGCACGAAGCATCAGAGACTATCCATGTGCAACTAACTGTGGGTAAAACTGCCTTCCAGTTTATAGCCTGCTACAGACCACCCTCCCAAACACTGGAACCCCACTTGGCCTTCCTGAGAATACTGGAAAATATGAAGGTCTCTCCAAACACCATTATATTGGGTGACTTCAACTACCCAAACATAGACTGGGAGCATTACTCTAGCTCCAACACCCTAGCCCAAAGGTTCCTAGAATTTATAAACTCAAATGCTATGGAACAACTTGTTACCACTCCCACAAGAGGGGAAAACATACTGGACCTGATCATCACCAACATGGGGACACTATGCTCCAGACCAGAAGTGTATCCCTCACTGGTAAGATCAGACCATAAACTAATCTCACTGGATATTCACATCCCGACCCCACCCTCTGCCCAGAAAACCACAGTGAAAATCTTCTCTAAAGCAAATTTCACATGCCTCAAAACCAAGGCAAAATCCTTCAAAGCCCCGGCCTGTGGAAAATACGCCCCAGACCGCAGAATCCTTTATAAACGCATTATATGAACACCTTCAGGAATGCATGGATCATGCAATCCCAAATAAAACCAAGACCCAATCCTCCAAAGGCAGACGTCCTGTCTGGTGGACCCCAGCCATAAACAAACTATACAATAGAAGGAGGAAGCTACTACATGATAGAGCAAAATCCCAAAAGGGAAGGCACCTCTGATCAGTATTAGCAAAAACTATGGGCACTCATAAAATCGTCTAAGGCCAGCTTCAAGAGAAAAATTGCACAGGACACTAAGGATAATCACAAGGCATTCTTTAGTTATGTTAGGAACCTGGGTGGAATTCCCAGATATGCTCAGAATTAGTCCAAAATGACAAAAATACACCGAACCCACAGACATTGCCAACATCCTAGCTGACAGGTTCAGTGCAAACTTCTCCCCTCTCCCCACCAAAAGGGCAAATATCTATCCCAACAGAGTGCTGCCCCTGACATCTCAGATGCTCAGGTAAGAGCCGCCCTCTCCAAAGCAAAAACACAGCATCAATGGGACCAGATGGTGTCCCGGGCTCGTCCTACATGAACTCCAAGAAGAGCTAAACCCAAACATAAAACTACTGTTCAATCTTAGCCTTACTACAGGATTTGTACCCAAAGAGTGGCGTACAGCAACAGTGGCCCCTCTCCACAAAGGTGGTGCCTCAACGGATCCTGGAAACTATCGCCCCATAAGCCTGACTAGCTTGGTCTGCAAAGCTATGGAAAGGATCATCATGGACCTCATAAATAAAGATATTGGGGACCTACAGACACTGGATCCTACCCAGTTTGGCTTTGTTAAGGGCAGACCCTGCCTCTTAAACCTGGTCAATTTCTTTGAAACAGTCACCAAGGCCATTGACGAGGGGAAGGTGGTCCACACAGCCTACCTGGACCTCGCAAAAGCCTTCGATACAATACCCCACTCGGGCATTATAGATAAGCTCACCAGCTTAAATATAAACCTCTATGTCACTAGATGGGTTGCAAACTGGCTCAAGGACAGAACCCACATGGTTAGAATTGCTGGAGCCATGTCAGACTCCAAACCAGTTACAAGTGGCGTCCCTCAAGGCTCAGTCCTGGGACCTCCCTTGTTCGGTATATATTTCTCGGCTGTACAGGCCAACACGGAAGGACTGTGGCTGACCAAGTTCGCAGATGACTGCAAACTGGGCACCATAATCAACTCTCCAGCCGACACAAGCATCCTCCAAAAGGGCCTCATAGAAACAGACAACTGGTGCCAGAGCCATGGCCTCAAGCTAAACGCCAAAAAGTGTATAGTCATCCCTTTGGCAAAAACAAAGTGCCCACAAATTACCACATAGGTGGTAATCCATTAAGTACAGAAGAAGTCATTAGGGACCTGGGGACCCAAGTTGATAGCAATCTCTCATTTGACAACCACATGGCCAAAGTGGTTAGAAAACATTTTATATAGCCCACCTAATCATGAAGGGATTCACATCTAGATCAGGGGAGGTCATCGTACCTCTTTACTCATCCCTCATCAGGCCCATAATTGAGTACAGTGCCCCTTTTGGGATGTACCTTACCAGACACCTGCAGCAACTGGAAAGACCCCAAAAGTACCTCACCAAGAGGATCAAAGGACTCAAACAGATGCCATATGCTGCCCGGTTAAAGAAACTCCAGCTCTTCTCAGTGGCATACCGCCTGCTCAGAGGCGATCTGTGCCTGACGTATAAAGCCATGTCCAACCCGGAATTAATGGACATGCTGCACCTCAGAAAATCCAAATCCCATTGAGCTACGCGCTCAAGAGACTTGAACCTCAGCACTGAAATAAATAGGACATGCTGGAGGGACAGATTCATAACCCAGAGGCTCCCTTCACTCTGGAATAAAATCCCAGTCCAGGTTAGGCAGAGTCCCACATTGACTCTCTTCAAGAGGAATCTTGATGAGTGGATGGGAGATCGTAGGTTTACCCCGGCTATCCCTTCTGTGTCACTGTTAGACAGAGGTACAGTATACTAACCTCAAAAAAAGGCATAGCAAAATTAATTTAAAATGGGTGGCGAAAGCCAAACACACTCTGGCTAGGCTTATAAATGCCCTAGGGCAGATAGCCTAGTATGAACCTATGAACCTATGAACCTATTCTGGATGTACACGGGATTCTGGGATTCCACTCAGAGCTAGAGGCTAACCTGCATTTGACACATGCTTAGAAAGCTCAAGTATGTATCTTCATGTCCTTCTTGGTTGAGCGCCTGAGGTCATTCATCCATACATGAGCCATCATCAGGTCACAATCACGTTTGTTCTCTTGAAGGATTGTAGGATCCTCAAAACATCATGGACCCTGGCAGTGAAAAGTCAGCTGTGACCCTATCTTTGTATAGCCCAGTGAATGTACAGCCAGTGTGCTAGGAATTTCTCCTTGGATGTGCAGACTTAGTGGCAATGAAAAGTTTGCTGTCTGCAGCCTGCTGACTCACTAAATTATGTTAGTATGGTGGAGTTGTGTTAGCAGATTGTTGTCAAGGCTCTTTTGTCCTGATACTTGGAGATTTGTGGATTTTTTTACTACCTCAGTATCTGTTGGTATATTGTAATCTTTTGGAGGTTTGGGTGGGTTTATGTGTTGTTTGCCAGCCATCTGTGTAAGTGAGAAGGTAGCCTCCAAATATCATAGATAATTACACCTTTCACAATCATGTCATGCGGAGGCAGTAACAGGTGGTTCTTAGTGCACATTAGGCAATCCTGCACTATCTCAGAATACCAAGTACAATGATGCTGACAACAGAAGGGCTAGTGGTAGACTGGTCTTCCAGTTTGGCAGATGGGTCAAATTACTGAGGGCAGGAATGATATATTGAACCAATTTAGTTAGTAGGTAGAGAAAATATGTTAGGTAGATAAACTGTGCTGCGGATGAGAAATACTAGGTGAGGCAAAGATGCGCTAACACTGATGCAACAGATATTTGAACCTACAGGGAAGAAATTATATAATACAGTTTAATCCTAGATTAGTCCATAGCTAAAGTTTGGTATAGCAGACTAATTAAATATAACAAAAATAGTATGAGGGCTGAATGTGTGTATAAAGTAAACACAGTAAGATCTAAGAGTGGTACACAACTATAGTGTGGTACACAGTTACACTGGTAAGAGACCAATGCATGTGTAATGCTTATGTCTATTAGGGAGGTCTTATAATAATCCACCAATGGGTACCTAAATATGGCAGTCTCAGGGGCTATTGATCTTGGATCCACTACACTGCCCACAAATAGGTCTGTTGGCTACCAGGAAAATGGGCTTTCAAGTCACACCACTAGCAATCAAATGATTAAGGTAGTAATGATGCATATAAATCTGACTAACTAACCAGTTCACCAAATGCAACCTGGTCATGAGAATATATGGGAATACACAGCACTGGCCTGGATTTGGACTTCCAACTTCCTCACCCAGACTAGGATTGCACAATGTCCATTTGCCAACTTAGGTCTTTGGCCTAGCTGGCCTAGCAACACAGCTCCCTCCCTCTGTGAACCACAATGGCTTCTAGTGCCCCTTACCCAGTTCAGACATACACACACCCAAACACACACAGACACTTTCCAGAGAAGGTTGCTAAAATTATTCCCCATAGATTTCAACATGTAGATTTGCCAGCTCCCTAGGTTATTAGGCTAGGTTCCCACCAGTTACTGTATTACTCTTGCTCACTAGCCACATACACTTACAAAATACAACACTGGTAAACTGCTAAACTGTCTGGTATGGAGCCAGAAACAACAGTTTGACAACTTACCATGCTAAATAATATCTTCTTCTCAAATAATAAATATATAAATATATGCCCTGCCACACGATCTTGAAAGTGAATAAATAAAAAAGTAGAAGATAACAATGTTAGGCAGTACTGATACAAGTTAAATATGCATTGATAACTATATATGTACAGAAGAATGGGAAAATAATTAGTTGCATGGATGGAATACTTAGAAGGAAAAGTCTTACTAATATTAGATTAATATCCAGACTCAGTGTAGCTAAAAGAACACTGAACTTTAACTGGGCTGCCAGAAGACCATACAGGCAGATTGCAGAAAGGTGCACTTACTCACAGCAAGAGGCAGGCAGAAGTGACTTAGTACACTTGTTTCAGCTCAGAATATTTTAGCATACTCTTATTTCCGGGTCTATATTACCATATTGAATGGTAATCATCTCGAATGCTCATATGAGTGAAAACGCAGGTAAACGAACTTGCTATTTTGGGGGGTTATACCCCCCCACACCACTCCCCCACTAAATATATATTCCAACTCCGAGGTCACACTACAGTGAGGAAAGGGCAAATATTCCAATCCTCACTGTACCGAGACCCCCCCAAAAAAAGTTTGTTTACCTGCGTTTTCGCTCATACAAGCATTTGAGATTATTACCATTCGATATGGTAATACAGACCTCTTATTTCCCATAGGAAGCAGAGGTAATTAATTCAGGTTTCTCATACATAGAAAACCAGCACAAAGACCATCTGGGGTTAAAGACGGGATTTAAAATTTTGCTATCAACTGATTACAGTGTGACCTTTTCCAGCACTTGGCTCAGAGTTTTCTGTCTGACTTGTTTATGGTCCTATGCAATTACAGGCAAACAATTATTTCTTTCCTCAGCCAGAAACATCTCCTATTTTGCGTGCACAATTACTGCATTCTCCAACACAGAAAAGTTTGTATTTTTTTACATATTTTCCTATATTATATTGAAAGTCAAACACAATTTTTCTATTATTGTTAAAGCATTTTACAAATGCAATTCCACAGTGCAGTTTTACTGCAGACCTCACAAAGCTTAAATATAGCCTCCAAATGTGTTACAGTCTTGAACTAAGAGAAGAAGGGGGGAAAGTATAGGCATCACATTTTGTATTCATTTTTCTCTCATGGTATCACAGTACAAATTCCAAATAATAACAACAGTATCACAGCTGAACAATTAGTGGGAATTATACATAGTATACTCTGGAATAGCAGGCTCAGATGCCACCAAGTCTATGTTTACAGTTTGGCTCAGATGCCACACACCATGCACTTTCAGGTTCACTTGACACCAGCAGAATAAGGAGAGTTTGACCTGGATGTCACAAACCAACACTTCTTGAAGTTAATAGACTACAGTGCCATACATGACTGCTTCTAAAATGACAAAAAAAAATTTCGAAGAGTCAGTAGGCTCAGATTCCACACAAACATGCTTGGATGTAGTCAGTATAGTTACTATCAATAATTAGCAAATATCAGTAGCTGTTGCTGATGGCATTGAGCTGGTCTAGTAGCAGCAATCAGCTGTGCAACAATTTGTGTAACTTACCAGCAGACATCAGCATTTTTTATAAATAAACAACAGCAGCAGTGTATAAGGTACTACAGCTGAGCTGGGAGAAACAAGGAGCTCCTATAATCAAACAGCAGCAGCAGAATTACTTAGAGCCAAGTTGCAGTACAAGTATCAAACTTTACAAAGCATGCAAACTAGGTGAAGGACCAAGATGAACAGAGGAAATGTTAGACAAGAGTTACACTACTGTGCAGTTTGCCTCACAACTGCACACAGTGTAGGACCAAGATGAACAGAGGAAATGTTAGACAAGAGTTACAATACTGTGAAGTTTGTCTCACAACTGCACACAGTGCAGGACCAAGATGAACAAAGGAAATGTTAGGCAAGAGTTACAATACTGTGCAGTTTGTCTCACAACTGTACACAGTGCAGGACCAAGATGAACAGAGGAAATGTTAGGCAAGAGTTACAATACTGTGCAGTTTGCCTCACAACTGCACACAGTGCAGCAAGGTCATACCTGGTTAGAAAAGCACACAGACGGAATTAGATAAATTAAAAATTCAAATTTCCCTGTTGTATTTGGGACAGGTAGCAAACTCAAATCCATTAGCAATGTGTAGCAAGGAAGTGTAGCGCAGTGGAGGCAGACAGAAAGCTGAAGGCCCTGCTATGCAGCATGATTTAAACACTATATTTAAAAAAGTCACAGCTAATCAGAAAATCAACTGTAAATCTGCAAATTAAACCTGAAGTAATAAGAATGCCCAAAATACCAACAGGTAAAACTCATCTATGCCTGCGAATTCACAGACTAAAGATGAAACTACAGTCGTTATGTCTAAGTTGTAGTGAGCACTGCAAGTAGAAAGTTGATGATGAATGTCCTGTATACAGTGGCCTTCTGGTTTTGAATGAGCCCCAAATAAAGTACCTGAAGCCACTGCTGGTCAAGCTGTTGTAAATATGCATGACATTATTTACAGCATTATGGCATATTGTATGAAAGAAAATATCTGGTAAATGAGGCTCCCTGTTTATTGAAAGTACCAAAGTCATAAAATATCATACACCAAAGAAGTGGGATGCTGAGAAAATTAAAAATATTTTATTTATACATATATATATATATATATATATATATATATATAGCTCTACTTCTTTATTATTGAATTGACAGTTCACCAAAATCCAGTTAAGCACATTTCCACAATTGAAAATTCACTTTTACAAAAACACAGTACTCTGAGTTTTGTTTTATTTAGCTAAGTACTGTGTTGCTGGAAGTGCAAGACAGCTTTGAAATGGAGATCGCAATTCAGTAAAGGTAGGGAAATCTACCCTTGCTGCAACTGTAGTGCAATCTTGGAGTTGGAATACATAATTTGCAGGGGGTGTGGGGGGTGCAGGGGGGTTTGCCCTCCTGTAAAAATGTTATAGAATGTGTGTGTTCTTTATTTTATGTTTTCATTTCTCATTGCTTCGGGTATGTGTAATTTGGAGTACTGTGTTTCTGTACAAGTGGGTTTTTAGTAGTGTAAGTTTGCTTAACTGCGGTTTGAAAAGCTGTCAATTTGATAAGAAGAAGACCCATATATATATATATATATATATATATATATATATATATATATATATATATATGTGTGTGTGTGTGTGCATTTTTACTTTCAAGGTTTCAAGATAAATAAGTCTGGAGTTTTACTAGCTTTATTATTTTTATGGCATGCTTTGGCTCCCCACAGGAGACCATCAGCTGCTCCCGTGGTTTAGGCTTTCTTTTCATCATTTAATGTATTCTTTATTTTTAGACTAACATTTTTATTCATTATATAAGAGATCTGGTAATTAATTAACTATTAAAATAAGGCAATGTTAACAAAAATTGCAAAATATCCCTCAAATAGAGAACAAACTCCCAAAGCAAAGTGCTAACTTAAAATAAAAGTAGAAATATGGTAATCATGGCTTTCAATGTTCTGGCTCTTCTAAGTTTGATTATATACTATGAGTCTATGAAAGCACTTCTGTTCTATCTGCTGTAGAAAATTAATAACCAAAAGTCTCCTACCAATTTGAAAACAAAACTAATAAAACAATAAATACATAGGCTCGTAGGACGCAGACATAGTTTTATATAAATTAAGCACTTTCATTCCATCTCATCTAAAATGGGTGAAAAACTTCATCAGAATCAAGAAATATAATTTCTTTTCAGATCTTAAATAGCATACAAAACATCATATAACCAAAAGCATTTTGAAAAATAAAAAAAACAAAATTACTATTTGAAATAAACTGAAAGTGTTTAAATAGATGAAATGCTCTAATATAAACATATGTAATAAAAACAAGTAAATACTAAGTTAATTCCTCCTATTTAGTTTCATAATTTTCTCAACACTAGAATGCTGTTGAAGTTGGAAGGAAAGCTCTCAATTTAAGTAAAATTGTGTCTGCGTCTTATGAGCCTAAGTGTTTATTGTTTCATTGTATAAAATTAAAAATGGAAATGAAATAAAATGGAAGTATCCACAGCAAGATAGTTTTCTAAATAGTAATGGACAGAAGAGCCCAACAAATGACTGATAACCTATGTGCCAATCATTCTGCAGTTTGTATTTTCACCAGTACATGTTAAATCGTTACATCATCTCTGTTAAATAAAGTCATTGAAAGACAAGAGGACTTATGAATGATTATAAGTAAACTGAAAAAGTACTTTCAGTGCAACAAAAGTGTATTTCTGTGTCAAATAAAATCAGCTCAGGACAGAACTGCTATGCCAAATGTTACTAAGTACAATTATTGTGTTCTTGTAAGTGTAACTCAGCAATGGAAAAGCCAGCCTTTCCATTATCAGTCTATGAAGATGTGTCTCTATACCAGTACTTCAAAAGCATCAAAAGGAACTCACTCAGCTATCTTTTCAAATCAACTTGAAAACTAAATGCTGAAGTAATTCCCCGTGTTTTGGTAGTGGCAATTTAAAGTAAAATCATTCATTTTCTGCTGTCAGTGCACCATTAAACCCCAAAAGCTTCCTTGCCCTGCATGCCTGACTACAGCAAAACCTTGTTCAAATGATTACTTGGCAGGAGCTTTAATGTGTAGAGGAAATATAAATAGTATATGCTGCCAGCCTGGCTGAAAGCTCACATCGTGTTCTCATCTAATCTCAGACATTAATTTTCTGCACGGTACCAGTACAAAGCCTCTGCTGAAACATGGTAACAACACTCAAAACAGGACCCACTTGTTCTGTAAAAGGGTTTTAAGAGCAGGTCTTGGCAAATGCATAGAACAGGCAGCTCTGATCATATGTTATATGATCTCTCAGAAAATGGATGTGATTTAAAGCTGGGAAAACACAAATCACAGACTGGAACACTCTGTGTGGGAAGCTGTCATTTTTGAAGCCATTATATTGCTTGACAACTACATAGTACAAGCCTGAAAAAGAACTGTTTCATTCTACTGGCTTCCTGTTTTAGCAGTGCCATAAAACTAAGGCTACATAAGGCATAACGTTATTTTTATATTTACAGCAAACCTGTTATTTTGAAATAATGCAAAATCAAACAAATCATGAAGACTGCTTGCTACTCAATTAATAAAGTCCTTTTGTCAGATTACTTTAATCAGTGAAATAGATGTATTGTATTAAGGAGAGAGGACTTAACATCACTTTTAATCAGTACTACATCTATGCCCACAGATCATCCCAACAGAAAGCAATTGAAGAGCAGTGGCAGGAAGAACAGTGCAATAAAAAAGTAAAGCAACGAGGACTTGCAGCAGCCCATATACATTTCAACAGAAAGTAAGGTTTGCCAGAGAAGCATACTAGGTTTTAGTGGTGTGAAGATTTTGGGGCAAAAACTTTATTGTTCAATATGGAAAGAAAAGGCAGTTTTAAAACAGTAAGCAGCAAAATATGTTTTAAATAGCCTTTTTTGCCATTGTCCTCCCATGACACTCTAATCTTCTCCCAACAGGCCCATTTGTTTCTCCTCCACTACTGACATCAAACAAACTACATCAGAAAGGAGAGAAGACTACAGCCTTTCTCCAGCTGACCATAAAGCATGGTGCAATACCCAGTATGCCAAGCCCAGAGTACGTGGATTTATGACTCCAGTAATTCTGATGCTGTTTATTTTGTGGATCTGCAGGAGGTCCATCAGAGTGGGTCTGACAATGCCCTGTATGCCATAGATCTCCCTTCAAAAGCCTGTAGGAGACAGAATACAGGGATAGGGCTTTGAGGTGGTCTGCATAGGACTTTTGACTTGCTCCCTGTATTCTTTTAGTGAGAAACCTCTGTGGACATTCCAATTGTTGGATATGCCTGGCTAAGTACATACAAAAGGGGGCATTGTACTCAGTGATAGGTCTGATCATCCCCAACCACCTGGCCTCTCCAGTACCAGGGCCAATAACCAAACCCAGATTAGCTGGGGCATAGTACTAAATAAAAGAGAACTCCAGGTGGCTGGACTAAGGGTAGACAGTCAAGCTTTTGGAATCTTTCTCTTCAGCTCTCCACTAAAATTGGTCTTTGTCAACTTAACTTCCAAATGACTTGTTCCAGCAATCATTACCACTTTTGAGTCCTCCTCCTCAATTAAAGCATGGATACTTATTCTTCTCCTGATGATTCCTCTCCCACTGTACCTAGAAAGAAAAAGCAACCCACCAAAGAGCCCTTAGCTCCACAACTGATGGTGTATGAATCCATAAGTGCAATTTGTTATTCCTCAGACCATTCACTTACTTTTCCATTTTCCTTTGAAATAATTCTGTCATCCACCATGAACCAGGGATCAACTACATCCTCTTTGACTGCTGAAGTGTCCAATACTTCTGTAGGTCTGGGAGACACTGCTATGGGTAATGGAGAAAGTGACCTCAAGGATTGCAGAGATGTCTTTTTTGATTAGATCTTCAGCCAAGGGTTTTCCAGAAAAGAAAAAAACAAAACAAATGGTTAATCATTGTTCATCTGATGACATAGTGTCTGTTATAAAAAATTATTTTCTTACCTTAGCCAAGCAATTATTACAGACTGTCAATCCTAGCACTCAGAAATCTTTACCTGAGGCCAGTATTGGTAAAGAAAGCCCTGGGGAAAATTAATCAGAGGGCATTGACATAGACAGAGACAGGGGTTCTTCTCCTGTAGGTTCCCAAACTCAATACTCTGATTGTGAAGAAACTCGATACTGTCCACATCTTTTAGAGGAATTTTCTTTCACTCGGACAATAGCCAGGATGAATGAGGTGTTTTGTGGGAGAAAGTAGGTGTTTCCCCTGAATTGGAGAGATATGACATGTTACAAGTGGATATACCTCACCCCCCCCCCCCCATTCCTCCTACTGTTATCACCAACCCTTCCCCTGTGGACAAGGAAGTCAAGTTGCTGGACATATTTGGTAAATTAGTATTATTTTTGGTGTTTTTGTGGGACAAGTGGATTTTCCAGGAAGCAACGTGGTGCACATACGGCAACTGCACGGCTGTAAAGTCAGCACATCAAATCACAAAAATAGCCAGCAGAAAAGGTGGAATTCAAAAGATTTAATGTAGAAATCACATAACTAGGTAGAGGGTAGTAAGCCCAACTACCTGTCTCAAACCGGTTTTGGCTGTAATAGCCTTCTTCAGTGAGTTAACATAAACCAATAATAACCATTCATATGTATATATATATATATATATATATATATATATATATATATATATATATATATATAGTAACACAAAGACAGTTCATTGGTGCATTAAAATTGGTCATTAAGCCCACGTGGGAACAAAGCCCCTAATTTAATGATCCATTTACGTTCCTAAAAGTTTAGTAAATCATGCCATCCTGATTTATCCCTACATGCTCCTCATTCTATGTGGGACAAACTTCCAGGCTTTTTCGTCTCAGGATTGGGGAGCATCTTAGTGACATTAGGAATAAGCGTCCCAACAATGCTCTGTATAAACATAACTCTGCATCTTTTTATTTTACTGTTATTGATTGCAGTGTAGGAAAATGTAGGGATAAATCAGGATGGCATGATTTACTAAACTTTAAGGAACTTAAATGGATCATTAAATTAGGGGCTTTGTTCCCACCTGGGCTTAATGACCAATTTTAATGCACCAATGAAACCTGGGCTTAATGACCAATTTTAATGCACCAATGAACTGTCTTTGTGTTACTATATATATATATATATATATATATATATATATATATATATATATATATATATATATATATACACATATACATATGAATGGTTATTATTGGTTTATGTTAACTCACTGAAGAAGGCTATTACAGCCGAAGCCGGTTTGAGACAGGTAGTTGAGCTCACTACACTGTACTTAGTTATGTGATTTCTACATTAAATCTTTTGAATTCCACCTTTTCTGCTGGTTATTTTTGTGATTTGATGTGCTGACTTTACAGCCATGCAGTTGCCGTAAGTGCACCACGTTGCTTCCTGGTTCTTCCTCCCCCTTGGTGCTGTTGGCATCTGGTGGTTTCCCTCCTTGCGAGTGGAAGATTTTACACATTTCTACAGATTTTGGCAGTTGTCTGGTTGCTTTTTGGTCGCTTGACTTGGTTTCATTTGCCTTGCGGATTCATTTTATATATCACATTGGCTTTTGTGAAGGTTCCTTGGATTTTGTTTTCATGGCCTCTTGATGTCAATTGATCTACAAGCAAGTACATGGGACTAGATTGTTGGATTCATTGACTGGCTTTTTCTGTTCTTGTTCAGAAGAGGTTTCGAATGGTAAAATTTTGGACATTTAACAATTTTCAGTATAACCTGGATTTGGCGATTTGACTTTTTGGGATTGCAGTCAGTATTTCCATCTTGGAAAGCAGTGTGACTGTGCAAGGGGTCGTAAGTCTATGTGCTTTGTTATTTACCGATTAACATCTACAGGTGACTTTGCGATTCCATCTACTGACTGGTTCTCTTTTCTACCTTTAGATTAGGGTGCTAATGGTCAAATTCCATGCTATGATATTTTTCTATTATGTTTTGGAAATTTGATTTGATTTTCTGGACATTTTTTTGATTACTGTCTATATACAGTTGGGCTGTGGAAAGTGTTTGAAGTCTATGTGCTTCGTCATTTACTATTTCCTCGTTGTTATACAGGAGGATTTTGCCAGTTCCACTAGGTTTTCTGTTACTATTTCTTTCTTATGAGGGACTCACGATTACTTTTTTGTTGTGATCCATGGGCCTCCTTTTATGTTGCAACCCATTTCTGGGATTTTTGTATGTCATATTAGTAATTAACCTGTAGATGGCATTACCGCCATCTTTTTGCTATACATTTTTGTATTACTATACATTATGTGGGTCACTTATATACTAAGTTATTTTCTTAGATATATATTATTGATTGTTGTTTAAATGGCTATTGTTTAAATGGCTATTTGAGGGCTCAGCTCTTTTGGGATAAAGGGAATAGTTTGTGTGCTTCGGCATTTACTGTTCTGTTTGAATATCTATATGTCAATAGGGTGTTCCCATTACGAATACCGGTACATATTATAGTTCCATACATTATGTAACATATTAAAACTGTTGTTTGGTTAAGAATTCATATGCATTCTACCTCTCGCTGGAACTTTAGCTTAGAGTTTAATGTTCATGCATTACGTTAGCCTACTGGTGACTTTAGGGTTATTGTGTGGACATTTAACCCTGTTGTATTTACAAATTGCATCTAGTTAGTTGAATTATAGGTATTTGCCATCCATTATTCAGTGAGATGCTATATACTGTCACTATTTTGTTTAACACTACTGCCTTTTATATTAGGCTCCATTTTGAATGGTCTTGTATTAGGGACTGATTTGAGTCATTTTTCTCTTGGGGGCTAGGTCTCCTTTATCTTTTCATTGTTACAATATACAGCCATATGTAGGTTTCAAGAGGGTGTTATATGGCCTTTTTGGGGTTGACCTTGTTGCAGTATACATTATATATAATAATTACATTCCCCTATTTGGCGAATGTTTATAAGGATTGTCATTTTGCCTACAGCAACTTATATAGACAATATAATTGGGGTTTTATATATGTTTATGGGCTGATTTAACATTGGCACGATCATGGGGTCCATTATATGAATATGTTTTTGATATTTATATGTGGTTGTGGTATTGAGTGGATATTCTGAACCACCTGTATTGGGCCAACTTGGTGCTAATCTATTTTTGTTTACGATGATACGCAGCATTGTGGTTTTTTGGTAAAGAAAGTTTGATTATTCCTATGTGACCACAGGGGCTTACTATTGTATCATTGATATTTGTGTATTGGTATCCCCTACTTTTGGTTCCTTTGGACATCATATGAGTAGGGGTTGATATTTCATGTCATTTCAATATCCACCTATATGGTGGCTTTGGTTGCGGTTCAATTTTGCACCTTTTGGGATACGCAGCATTGTGATTTGTTTTATTCAGGTTATATCACAAGGGCTGGCTATTGTATCCTTGTTGGCTTATATTGATTAGGCTCTTTATTTTTGGGTCTACTTTTGTATGTAATATTCACCAATACGAACAATTTACTTTTCTTTACTTAATCTAAAGTTTGAAATAACATAAATATATTGAACCAATTTTCGTGTCTTAGCTCTTCTTATATCTGTCTAAAAGGTTGGTTTTGGATAGGGTATTTTTAGCCTTATTCTTGCTGTCTGCAAAATTGATCAATTCATTAATATTATTCATTTGATGATTTTTTACACATTTTTTGCAACGTGGCTTTGACTCCACTTGTGAAAGGCTTAGCCTCTGATATGAATGATTTGGCCATTTTTGGCTTAGGTTTATCTGATGCGGACAATCATTCTTCGGGGGTGACCCAAGACCCGGATAAACAATGTGAATCCATGTTCTTTAAGTTGGGTAAAAGTATGAAGGGTCTTCGGACCAATGTTTGGCATTTACGCCTGTTCAAGGCTTACCAATTCAAAAAGATTACACCACGCGGTTTGAGGGTGAAGGTACAGCCCTTGGTACATAATATTGATGAACAATTAACAGATGAGTGGACGCAGATTCAACAATCAGCATCCTTGGGCTTTGTGGATGCACTAGTTGGCTTTTATGAACAGGCTGTCAAACAAGGGATTCAGGAGGTAGAAACACTTTGTATGGAGGTTAACAAATTTGAATCTAATGGGTCTTTCACCTCTCGGGTGACTCAATTAACAACAGAATTACTTAAGTTAGAACAGATTTTGAAGCATAAAAAATTGAAAAAGTTCCAAAGGGATATAGGGGACTATGAAACAGGCAAATCATTTGATATGCCTAGGAATGTCACTTTTAGGCTTCCGAGCAATAAACCTTTAGCCCCCAAGAGAAAAAGACCTAAATCCATTTTGAAACGTAGCTCAGAGTCATTGAGTTACACATCTGGGAATGAGACGTCCTCTAATACTGAAGGGGAGGGCAACCACACAGATGCTTCACCTGATCCCAAAAGAAGGAGTTTGTCACACCCTTTGGGTTCAGGTACAGACGAGGGGGGAGGAAGCATAAAAAATGCCAAACCTGTGGAGGGCTTGGAAGGTCTGTTGCAACTGATGATAGCACACTAACAAATTGTATGAATGTACATAATATCTCATCTGTACACATTTCTGATTTACAAATTAAAGTTCTTAATTAAGGGCTTAATTTTGTCCCCGGCTTTTTTTGTTCCAGAATACACTTTAGCACAGGATGTGGTCAATTTCTGCCGTTTACTCAATTTAAAATTGATTTTTTTTTGAAAATGACACTATTCAGGAAGTTCCAGAGTTTAGATTCAAAAGATCTCTTTTACTCCACCTATGTCACATTCAGTATCCACTTTTTAGGCTAATGTCCTGAAGGATCTACATTGTAACCTCAGGGATTTTCAGCTATTCTACAACAACCTTTCTAAAGAGGAGGTACAATGTATAGAGGATCTCAAGATCAATAAAGAAATTGTTATTGTACAAGCAGATAAAAGTGGGGCGGTAGTGATTCAGGATTGTGTCAACTACAATGAAGAAGCAGCAAGACAACTGGGTGATAACAAATATTATATGGCTATGGCATTGGACCCATCTAGTCATTTCAAGACAAAAATTGATTATTTTCTGATACAGGCTCAGGAAGAGGGCATCATTACGGAGTCAGTTAGACATCAGTTGCTAGTTTCATCTCTGTGCAAACAGTATTTTTACCTTTTACCCAAAATACATAAGGATGCTAGATGTCCCCCTGGAAGACCAATAGTATCAGGGCGGGGTTCCATTACCGAACCTCTTTCCAAATATTTGACACAGTATCTCAAACCACTACTACCCATGATACGGGCCAGAATTCAGGACACTACCCAATTCTTGGATATTATTTCTGACATGCAATTGGAGCCCCATTGGCTGTTATGTACCTTGGATGTAATCTCTCACTACACGAACATTCCACATTGGGCAGGTTTGCAGGCTTTGGATTTTTGGTTGGGAAGATCTGGTTTATACCAACCAGGCTTTAATACTTTTTTAGTATGCCTGGCTGAATATGTTCTTACCAGTAATGTATTCTACTTCCGGGACCAATGTTTTTGGCAGGTCAAAGGTACAGCAATGGGTGCTTCTTTCACACCCATTTATGCGGACATTTTTATGGCTTATATTGAGGAGGTTATCATTTATGACTCTAGTCATAATTTATACATTGATGAATTAGACATTTGGAGGTGATATCTGGATGATTGTTGGGTGGTGTGGAAGTTGGATGAAACTTACAGGAATTTATTGACTATCTCAATGACAATGCATGGGGAATTGAGTTTAAATTCAATTTTCATAAATTGAGGATTGTTTTCCTTGATGTTGAGGTTAGCAGGAATCCTGATGATACCCTAGCTACTCGGGTTTTCAGGAAATTCCCCGAATATAACTCACTTTTATATGCTACAAGCTTTCACCCCCGACATATCATCCAGAATATCTCTAAATCACAATTCCTCAGAGTCAAAAGGATCTATTCAAGCCAGCAAACATTTGAAAATACCAGGGATGATTTAATACACAGGTTTCGTGAGAGGGGTTACTCTTCTGGTACTGTCAGCACTGTTTGTCATTGGGCTTCTAATCAAGATAGAACTGACTTGTTACAATACAAGGACAAACAAAAAGATTAATCTAATCCTCTGGTTCATCTGGTGACCACATATAGATGCAATACACGTGGGTTTATGAATATCATCAATAGACATTGGAACATTTTTATGACTGAGGAGAGATTACACACTTTTTTGGGTGACAGATGCTCTTTTTCATTTAGAAGAGGACGTACATTGGGATTCTTTTTTAGCCATTACAAGAGGGTGGGACCTAGTTCTATTGTCCTCACTCAACATACACTCAGAGGTGGCCCAGTGTTGGGTTGCATACCATGTGGCCACTGTACTTATTGCAACAAGGTCCAACATACGAGGGAATTTAGTAGTTGTAATACGTCAGACATTTTCAACATCAACTTCTGGGCTAACTGTAGTACAGAGTGGGTCATCTATTTAGTCACATGTACATGTTCCTCATTCTATGTGGGACAAACGTCCAGGCCTTTTCATCTCAGGATTGGGGAGCATCTTAGTGACATTAGGAATAAGCGTCCTAACAATGCTCGGTATAAACATGTATGTAAACATAACTGTGCATCTTTTTATTTTACTGTTATTGATTGCATTGTAGGAAAATGTAGGGAATAAATCAGGATGGCATGACTTACTAAACTTTAAGGAACGTAAATGGATCATTAAATTAGGGGCTTTGTTCCCACCTGGGCTTAATGACCAATTTTAATGCACCAATGAACTGTCTTTGTGTTACTAAATATATATATATATATATATATATATATATATATACACGTATACATATGAATGGTTATTATTGGTTTATGTTAACTCACTGAAGAAGGCTATTACAGTCGAAACCAGTTTGAGACAGGTAGTTGGGCTTACTACCCTCTACCTAGTTATGTGATTTCTACATTAAATCTTTTGAATTCCACCTTTTCTGCTGGCTATTTTTGTGATTACAAGTGGATTTTCCCCTTTGTTGAATAGATATGACATGTTACAAGTAGATAGACCTCATTCTACCCCCATCCATCCATCCATAACCCCTTTTTCCCATTTTTGTACATGGGGTTGTAGTGTCACTTCAACACTGACAATCATCTAGAGCAAAGATTTACACCAGCAGGTGGTTAGCCCTGCCACAGTAATACCTCATTTTACCCTCCCTCCATTTCTCCTATTTTGCCAGTCTTGGGGATGTGTTTAATGCTACCCATAAAAATGATTCTCAGCCTTCACTTCCCAAAAAGGCAAATAGACTTTATAAAGTCCCTCAAGCTAATAAATATGTTTCTCTCATCTTAGGTTTGACACTGCTTCCATTTCTACATCTTTGCAAGCTGGGAATACACTATTGTTGCCACCAACATTTCCCCTGTGGACAAGGAAGGCAAGGTGCTGGGCAAATCTGGTAAGAGAATATTTTCTTTTTCCACATTGACATACACAATTCTTAACTATCAGAGACACAGTTGGAAGTTTATTTTCTTTTGTGCAGACAGTTTGAGGGAATTATCTGCCACATTTCCTTCAGGAGGTAGTTTGTGTCTGAATCCCATTCCTTCTAATCCTTTCCAAGTATCTAAACATGCATTGAAGAATGTGTATGATTGTGGGGATACAGTGTCCAGGGCCACTGCTACTGCTGCTGTGTTGTGGAATTAGGGTTGCCACCTTACACATCAGATTTTGGTCAGTACAAAGGATAGAACTTAACTTTTTTGCCTAAACAAAAGCTTATTCTTGTAGCATTTTAGTTGCTTATTCTGTTTCTTGTAACATTTAGGTATTTTAGATACAGAATACCTGTTTTATGCAACTATTACATAAAATATGGGACATAATTATGTCCTACAATCTCAGGACATTTGCCATTTTTAATATTTTTTGTCAGGATACAACTGCCCAAAGAGGGACTGTCCCTCGTAAAGTGGGACAGGTGGTAACCCTATGTGGAATTATACCTGAGGACATAACCAAAAGTTTTTCTGATAAGGTAAATTCTGAAATTTTAAATTCAGCTATGGATAAGGAGGGTTTGTTTGGGACATCTGCTACCCACCTCCTCAAACCATAAAAGAAAAAGGGTAATTAATTCAGGAAATTTCTAAGATTTTTCAAACCCCACCCCTTTTCTAAATTTCCCAAATCCTGTTTTTCTTTTAAAAAACAGAACAAAAAGAGAGATGGCAGGAGGAGAATAATAAGAAACAAGGATCCTTACCAAAAAAGGGGCAGTCTAATTCTATAGAATGTCTATGCCAGCATATCATCCCCCTACACTCCTCCCCTCCCCTCTTAAAAGCTGTCTCAGAAACTGAGTCTTTGCATTCCCTTTTGGAAAAGGATTGTGTCAGACTATTGGGTGTTAAAAGATATGCAGGGGGCTATAGATGGCAAGGGATACAAAAACCTCCTTTTAGGAGAATTACTCCCCATCTTCCTAACCAAACAGAATTTTTTTTCCTCAGGTTCTTCAACACCTTTTCACCCTAGGAATCATAGAACCAATGCCTTTTGATCAAACGAACAAAGGCTTCTATTGCAGAATGTTTCTGGTACCAAAGAAAGAGCCTCCTTGAAAACCAGTTCTAGATCTGTTGAACCTTCTATTACTTCTCATCCAGCCAGGAAATTTTATGGTAAAATTAGATTTAAAAGATGTTTATCATCATCTTCCCAAAGCTTTTAACTTTAGAATTTTTTTCAGATTCCCTGTGTTTTGAGTCACATTATCAGTCCTCTGCATTACACTTTGAGTTAGCTACAGCTCCCATGGTCTTTACAAAAGTTTAGCTCCTGTTACAGTTCATTATACTGTATTTCCCTGAAAATAAGACCGGGTCTTATACTATTTCCCTCATCGAAATACGCATTAGGGCTTATTATCAGGGGATGCCTTATTTACCCCCCCCCCCCGTACAACAACTACAGTTATTCATTTATTCATGTACAAAAATCGACATTTATTCATGTACAAAAATTGACATTTATTCATGTACACAAATTTACATTTATTTGGTACTTTTCTGTTATTGGAAAACAGTTCTAAGTAACGCGTTAACAGTTGTGTGAGAATTCTACATAAACAGTGCAACAAACATTTCAACTTCAGAATATCTACACCTTGGCTTTCACAGTGCAATATTTCATGCTTAACAGAAAGTGCAGAAAAATCTCAATATATGTGTATTGGGGGAGGGGAATAAAACTGAAAGCAGAAGCAATCCATTCTGTTGCCCCGATAATGGAAAAGTTGTTCAAATACAGTCATGCCATCTTTTTCTGGAACATTGTCATAAGTCTCCAACCACTGAATTCTGGCCTGAATTTCTTCCGACTCCATTTCCTGTAGAACCATTGGCCCCAATCTGTCATGCCTACCAAAAGAGCTGTCCTTAAATGAGCACTGCTTGTCCAAGTAGCCTGCTCGTAGTGCATTGGCAACACAGCTGTCAGTGATTTTATCCCATGCATTTTTCACTCAAGTCACAACCTCTTGCAGGCTAGGCTTCACAACATTTCCATGCTGATTTCTCTCCATTCTATTTTCAATGTAGTCATTGAGTTCCATGTGTAAATGGTCCATGAATGGCTTGTTTATTGCAATATCAAGAGTCTGGAGATAGGCAGTCATTCCTACGGGAATCATTATTTGATCTATTATTCTCCGTGCAAGGAATTTCTTCATGTCTTTAGCACGGTGAGTGCTGGCTGAATCCCAAACTAGCAGACCTCTTTCGGCACCATGCAAAACAAATGGCAGCATTAGATCGACCTACTTCCTTATAACTGCTTGTGTGCACCAGGCTTTTTCAGTTTTAAGAATGTAAATGCCTGAAACACATTCAATTTTATCTTTCTTGCCCTTACTAATGATTAGAGATGGGTTTTCTTTCTATCTAGATGTATTGCCACAAAACAGGTAACACGTGCACTCTCGTAATCAGTGGAGGGAATGTAGATTGATGAGGCGCCCCTCTGATCAATTGTTGTTTGAGATCCTTGGCCCATAAACACTGCAGTTTCATTCATAGCAATCATGTTGGAGAGTTGGTATTTAGAAAAGTCAATGCCATCAACAAAGGACTTGAGCACAAGTGCACGTTTAATAACTTCAGAATTTTCCAGCTACAGCAGTATTGGTGATTTTCTTAGAGACAGTTCATACCACTGAATGAAGCCATCCAGCCAATGTTGTGATGCTTTGAATTCTTCTGGGGATATTTCTAACTGTGATGCCATTGCAAGGGCAAAATATTAGCCCTGCACACAACCAAAGTCTTTGCTCTCCTGTTAGCAATCCATTCACAGATGATGTCTTCCAGCTAAGGAAATAATGGTTGCAAACCTGATCCACACTTGCACTTCTTAGCATTTCCTTCATCGGCCTGTTGACTGACGTTATCGTATGCTGCATGCCATTTTCGCACCATTCGGAGATCTAACTTCTTCTCTTTGCAGAAAGCCATCAGATTCTTTTCCTGGGAGTCCTCCACGATTCCTTTCTTGTACTCAATGGAATAGCTCTTTCTTTTTGCACTCATCTTGTCTGGGGGGTTAATTGAAGACTTACGAGACTGGAGTGGCAACACAAAATGGCGATGGTTAAGAAGACACAACCACAGACATTTGTTATCAACTGTGCTCACTTTACGCTCGTTGTCTGTACTTTGAACAGTCAAAGTACGCCTGCCAGTGTTTATGGGCCAAGGATATCAACCGTCAAGTGTGAGGGATGATTAGGGTTACAGTAAGAATTGTGGAGGACTCCCAGGGAAAGAATCTTATGACTTTCTGCAAAGGGTAGAAGTTGGGTGTCGGAATGGTCTGAAAATGGTGAGCAGAGTATGATAATCTCAGTCAATGGGTTCCAATAATATTATTTTATAATTCAACACATCCATCATGTGTTGTTGATGATCTTAGGGCTTATATCATGACCACCCTGGAAAACCATGCTAGGCCTTATTCTCTGGTTAGGTCTTATTTATGAAGAAATATGGTATGTAACCCTGGAAAAGAGCTCTCCCACCTGGGTAGAAGTGGAAGCCATGAGGTGGTCCCTCCCGGTGGAAGTCCTTAAGGGAGAGAGAGGAGGAAAACGGCCGGGCTGGGAGAGCTGCCGCCTGGGTGAGATGGTCCATTGTGCCCCCCTAGTTTGACGGAAGTCCTCAAGGGAGTGTCTGGCAGAAGGCTGCGGGGCCAGGAGTGCTCCTGCCTGGGTGAGCAGGGTCAGGCAGACCCTATGACAGAAGTCCTCAAGTGAGCGCCAGGAGGAGGGCTGCGGGGCCCAGAGAGCTACTCCCTGGATGAGCAGGGTCAGGCAGAGGCCCCCACAATGGACATCCTTAAGGGTGCGAGTGGTGGGCATCTACAGGGCCTGGAGAGTGACTGCCAGGCAGGGGGAAGGAATCCAACCTTGCCCCATACACGACTGCATCCCCCAAAAATTGCAAGTCCCCGGAGATGCTCTGGATTGGAGAGCAGAGGCACACGGAAGTCTTGATGAGGGTGGACCTGTCACCCGGCTGATGAGGGGAGTTCCACGAGGCAGATCATGATTGGAGGAAATTCCCCTTGAGAGGTTCCGAGGGTATGGGGACATGGCACAATTTGGCAGCCTTCAGAGGATATTCAGGAGACAGAGACCATGGAGCTCTGGACCAGAAAGGAGGGGAATGTGGAAGTTCAGATGAGAGTGGGCCTGCCACTCATTGGCCAAAGGGGAGTTCCGCGAGGCTGGACAGGATCAGACCGAAGCTCCCCAGAGAGGCTCCGAGGGCACACATGACATGGCATGGTTTGGCAGCCTGCAGGGGACATGGAGGCGGTGGTATCCCCTGGGATGAGTCGGGGGCAGTGGCCAGGAGAGTTGGTTGACAGCGTGGGCATGCCAAGGGCCGCCTCCAGGAGCCAGGTCTGAGATCCCGGTCTCCCAGCCCCCAAGGGTGTGGAGATATGGCTGCCATGGTGTCTCGCACCCAGGTCCAGCTGGGAGAGTTGGCCGACAGTGCAGGCATGCCGAGGGCTGCCCCTGGAAGCCAGGTGTGTGATTCCATCCTCCCAGGCCCCGGGGGTGAGGAGATACAGCCATTGTGGCATTTCACACCCAGGTCTTGTCGGGGGGGTCAGCCAACAGTGCAGGCATGCTGAGGGCCACCCCCAGAAGCCAGGTCTGCAATCCCATCCTCCCAGCCACCAGGGGTGCAGAGATATGGCTGCTGTGGCATCTCACACCTGGAACCTTCTGGAGGTGCCGGGTCATACTCCAGTCCTTCACCCGGTACTGCGAGGATGCCGCCCTATGAATGGCACCACTCAGGAAGCAAGGGAGCACGTGCCAGAAGGCTCGAAGTGAAGCACGTTCGTCGGTGCCTGGCACCGTTGAGAAGAGAGACAGAGGCACTACATGAAATGAGCCGAGATGCATCGACCCGTGGCCATATCCTATGCGAGTTTGAAGGCCCATGATGTAAATCCTCAAGGGAAGGGCTGACGTAGGGCTGTGGGGTCTAGAGTGCTTCTGCCCGGGTGAGCGGGGTCAGGCAGAGGCCCCACAATGGAAGTCCTCAAGGGAGCATCTAGCAGATGGCTACAGGCCTGGAGAGCACCTACAAGGCAGGGGAAGGCGTTCAACCTCGCCCGATACCAGACAACATCCCTGAAATGTTGGGAAGTCCCCAGAATGACTCTGGACTGGAAAGGAGGGGGGCTTGGAAGTCCTGATGAGAGTGGGCCTGCCCGTCTGTGGCAGCAGGGAGTTCAGCGGGGCTAGCCAGAATTGGATGGAGGTCCCCCTGAGAGGCTCTGAGGGCATGGGGACATGGCACAGTTTGGAAGCCTGCAGGGGATATGTGGGAAACGGGGTCTGTGGTGCTCTGAACTGGAAAGGAGAGGGACGTGGAATCCCTGATGAGAGCAGGCCTGCCCCTCAGCTGCAGAGGGGAGTTCTGCAGGGCCGGCCAGGATCGGAGGGACATCCCCCTGAGATCCTCTGCCGGCATGGGGACAGGGCATGGTTTTGCAGCCTGCAGGGGATATGTGGGAGATGGGGACTGTGGTGCTCTGGACTGGAAAGGAGGGGGAAGTGGAAGTGTCGATGAGAGTGGGCCTGCCCCTCGGCAGCTGAGGGAGTTCTGTGGGGCCAGCGGGATCGGAAGAATGTCCCCCTGAGTGGCTCCAAGGGCACAGGGACACGGCACTGCTTGACATCCTCCAGGAGATATGTAACCCAGGAAAAGAGCCCTCCTGCCTGAGTAGAAGTGGAAGCCCGGAAAGGGTACCTCCCCATGGAAGTCCATAAGGTGGAGAGAGGTCGAAAGCAGCCAGGGAGGAAGAACTTCTGCCCAGTGAGAGAGTCCAGATCATCCCCCCTCCAGGTGGAAGTCCTTCAAGGAACTGCTGGCGGAAGGCTGTGGGGCAAGGAGAACTCCTGCCCAGGTGAGAGAGGCAGGCAGAGCCCCCATGATGGAAGTCCTCAATGGAGCAACTGGAGAGCTCCTGCTGGGCAGGGGGAAGGCGTACAACCTTGCCCAGTACCCAATGACATCCCTGAAATATCAGAAAGTCTCCAGAACCCCTCTGGATTGGAAAGCAGATGGGACGCGGAAACCCTAATGGGAAAGTACCTGCCCCGCGGCGGCCAAGGTGAGTTCCACTGGGACAGCTGGAATTAGAAGGAGGTCCCCCTGAGGGGCTCCGAGGGCATGGGGACACGGCACAGTTTGGCAGCCTGCAGGGGATATGCAGGAAATGGAGACCATGGTGCTTTGGACCAGAAAGGAGAGGGACGTGGAAGCCCCAAGGAGAGCGGGCCTGCCTCTTGGTGGCCGAGGGGAGTTCTGCAGGGCTGGCCGGGATCAGAGGGAAGTCCCCTGAGAACCTCCATGGGCATGGGGACAGGGCATGGCTTGGCAGCCTGCAGGTGATATGTGGGAGATGGGGTCTGTGGTGCTCTGAACCCGAAAGGAGGGGGGCGCGGAATCCCCGATAAGAGTGGGCCTGCTCCTCGGCGGCTGAGGGGAGTTCCATGAGGCCGGCTGGATCAGAGGGAGATCCCCCTGAGAGGCTCAGAGGGCACTGGGACAGGGCATGGTTTGGCAGCCTGCAGGGGATATGTGGGAGACAGGGACTGTGCTGCTTTGGACAGGAAAGGAGGGGGACATGAAAGTCCTGATGAGAGTGAGCCTGCCCCTCAGTGGCCGAGGGGAGTTCCACTGGGCCGGCTGGGATCAGAGGGAGGCCCCCCTGACAGGCTTCAAGGGCATGGGGACACAGCATGGCTTGGCAAACTCAAGGAGATAAGTAACCTGGGAAAAAAGCCCTCCCGCCCGGGTAGAAGTGGAAGCACAGAGGGGGAGTTCATCCCGGTGGAAGTCCGGAAGGGGGAGAGAGGCAGAAGGGGGCCGGGCAGGGAGCGGTCCTGCCTGGGTAAGAGGGTCAAGTTCGTGCCCCCCCCCACTGGGACAGAAGTCCTTAAGGGAGCATCTGGCAGAAGGGTCTGGGGCCAGGAGTGCTCCTGCCTGGGTGAGTGGCATCAGGCAGAGCACTAAACAATGGAAGTCCTCAAGGGAACGGCTGGCATAGGGTTGTGGGGTCTGAAGTGTTCCTGCCTGGGTGAGTGGGGTCAGGCAGTACCCCCCACAATGGAAGTCCTCAAGGGAGCATCTGGCAGATGGCTGCAGGCCTGGAGAACTCCTGCCAGGAAGGGCGAAGGTGTCCGACCTCGCTCAGTACCCGACAGCATCCCCAAAATGTCACAAAGTCCCCAGAATGGCTCTGGACCGGAAAGGAGGGGGGCTCAGAAGGCCCAATGAGAGTGTACTTGCCCCTTGGTGGCTGAGGGGAGTTCCACGAGGGCACCCGGGATCTAAGGGAGGTCCCCTGAGTGGCTCCGAGGGCACTAGGACACAGCATGGTTTGTCAGCCTGCAGGGGACATTGAGGTGGTGGGGTCCCCAAAGCAAGTCTTCGGCTGTGGCCGGGTAAAAAGATCTCTCTGCAGGGTCAAATGGGAGGGCCACCATGGTAGGCCCTGACAGAAGTCCTTAATGGAGCTTCATGCGGAAGCCTGCAGGGCCCGGAGAGCTCCTAGCCAGGCAGAGGTATCCAACCCCACCCTGTTCTCAAAGGCGTTCTTGAAAAATTGCAAAGTCCCCGGGAACCCCACTGGATCAGAAAGGAAGTGGACTCAGAAGTCCGTCTGAGAGTACATCTGCCCCTCCATGGCCAAGAGGAGTTCCACGGGGGGGTTTTGCACTTTGCAGGTTCGCTCCCCGGATCACCTGGTGGGCACACATGATCCAGCACAATTTAGCAGCCTCCAGGAGTTAAGTGATGATGAGGCATCTCATCAGAGTGCGAGTCTGGGTCCCACCGGCCAGGTGTCTGCATGGGCCTCTTCCTCCCAGCCAGAAGTCCGTATGAGAGCGGATCTGCCCTTCAGCAGCTGAGGGGAGTTCCATGGGGCTGGTCGCACCCTGCAGGTTTGCTCCCTTGATTGTCCAGCGGGCACGTGTGATCCGGCACTATTTGGCAGCATCCAGGAGTTAAGGGACAACGGAGCATCCCATCAGGTCCCAGCCCCAGGTGATGTTCTGCCAGGTGTCTAAGCGGGGTCAAGGATCCCTCTCTCGGGCCTCTTCCTCCTGGCCGGAAGTCCGTATGAGAGGAGATCTGGCCCTCAGCGGTCATGGGGAATCCCGTGGGGCCAGTCACACCCTGCAGGTACACCCCCGGAAGGGCTAGTGGGCATGCGTGATCTGGCACAATTTGGCAGCATTTGGGAGTTGAGGGAAGACGGGGCATCCCATCGGAACATTCAAGTCTGAGTGACGCAGTCCAGGTCCCAGCCCCAGGAGAGGGAAGACGGGGTGTCCCATTAGAGTCCGGTTCCCAGCCCCGGGTGATGTCCCACTAGGCATCCATGTGGGATCGAGGTGCCTTTATCCACTGTCCATCGATCAGGCTGACCGACTCTCACTGGCTGAGGTCGTGGCTCTTTGGGTCATGGCTTGCGCGTTGAGCTTCTCCACTCTGGGAACAAGGTGCAGGTGGGGGTGTGGAGCATTCTGTGCCTCTCACGGTGGAAGTCAAGGTGAGACTGATGAGCCTGGGCTGAGGCAAAGGAGTCCTGTGACATGGCTGATGTCCCCTGCCATCCGTGCATGGCCAAAACATGGGAGGGTTCTCTACTACTTCTCTCTGGCTCTGAGCACTGATGCCCTCTGGGGTCGCAGTCGCCAGTCCACGGCCAGCACCTGAGGTGTCCCCTCTGTGGGGAGGTGGGCTCCGGCCCCTCCTCTCCGCTCACCTGCCAAGGTGCTCCTATCTGGTTGATCCTGCCAGTAGCATATGCTTGTCTCAAAGATTAAGTCATGCACGTCTCAGTGCACATGGACACTACAGTGAAATTGTGAATGGCTCATTAAATCAGTTATGGTTCCTTTGAGCGCTTCACCGTTACTTGGATAACTGTGGTAATTCTAGAGCTAATACATGCTGACGAGTGCTGACCTCTGGAGATGCGTGCATTTATCAGACCAAAACCAATCCGGGTCTCAGCCCGGCAGCTTTGGTGACTCTATATAAACTCGGGCTGATCGTGTGCCCTCATGGCAGCGACACGACATTCGAATGTCTGCCCTATCAACTTTCGATGGTACTATCTGTGCCTACCATGGTGACCACCGGTAATGGGGAGTCAGGGTTTGATTCCGGAGAGGGAGCCTGAGAAATGGCTACCACATCCAAGGAAGGACAAGGCACCCAAATTACCTACTCCTGACTCGGGGAGGTAGTGACGATAAATAACAATACAGGATTCTTTCTGTAATTGGAATGAATACACTTAAAATCCTTTAAAGAGGATCTATTGGAGGTCAAGTCTGGTGCCAGCAGCCACGGTAATTCCAGCTTCAATAGTGTATATTACAGTTGCTGCAGTTAAAAAGCTCATAGTTGGATCTTGGGATCAGGCTGGTGGTCCACTGTGAGGTGAGCTACCACCTGTCTCAGCCCCTGACTCTCGGTGCTCCCTCAATGCTCTTAACTGAGTGTTCCAGGGGTCCAAAACATTTAATTTGAAAAAATTAGTGTTCAAATCAGGCCGGTTGCCTGAATACTTCAGCTAGGAATAATGGAATAGGACTCCAGTTCTATTTTGTTGGTTTTCGGAACTGGGCCATGATTAAGAGGGACAGCCAGGGGCATTTGTATTGTGCCGTTAGAGGTGAAATTCCTGGACCGGCACAAGACGAATGAAAGCAAAAGCATTTGCCAAGAATGTTTTCATTAATCAAGAATAAAAATTGGAAGTTCGAAGATGATCAGATACCGTCGTAGTTCCGTCCATAAATGATGCCGACTATGATCCAGCAGCATTATTCCCATGACCCATGAAGTTTTTGGGTTCCGGGGGAGTATGGTTCCAAAGCTGAAACTTAAAGGAATTGACAGAAGGGCACCACCAGGAGTGGAGCTTGTTGCTTAATTTGACTCAACACGGGAAACCTCACTTGGCCCAGACACGGAAAGGATTGACAGATTGATAGCTCCTTCTCAATTCTGTGGGTGGTGGTGCATGGCCGTACTTAGTTGGTGGAGCGATTTGTCTGGTTAATTCTAATAACGAACAAGACTCCGCCATGCTAACTAATTATGTGGCCTAGTGCAGTCGTCTCCTAGTGTGGTCGTCTCCAACTTCTTAGAGGGACAAGTGGCTTTCAGCCACATGAGATTGTGCAATAACAGGTCTGTGATGCCCTTAAATGACCAGGGCTGCACACATGCTACACTGAATGGATCAGCATGTGTCTACCATTGGCTGAAAGGTCCAGGTAATCCGCTGAACCCTATTCGTGATAGGGACTGGAGACTGCAATTATTCCCCACGAACGAGGAATTTCCAGTAAGTGCAGGTCATAAGCTCATGAAGATTAAGTCCCTACCCTTTGTACACACCACCCGTCACTACTATTGATTGGATGGTTTATTGAGGTCCTCTAATCGGCCCCACTGGAGTTGGTCACTGCCCCAGCAGTGCGTGAATATGATGATCAAACTTGACTATCTAGAGGAAGTAAAAATCATAACAAAGTTTCTGTAGATGAACCTGCAGAAGGATCATTAATGCTAAGGGTCCAGGGATGGCACTGTCCTCAGTTAACAGGGCTTCTCCTCACTCCTCTGTCTTAACCCTCTACGTCTCTCTCTCTCTCTCGCTCTGTCCCTCTCTGACTCCTATCTCTCCATGCGCCCTGGTGGAGGCTGCCGGGACTGAGCCCGCAGCTCCCATGGGGGCTAGGGAGTGAGAGGAGGGGTGGTATCTGTCCCCCCTCACCTCCCAGCAGCATGAGGAAGGGGGTCCCATCTGTGCGGTGGGAGGTGCGGGAGCTCCTCTGCTGCCCCAAGGGGATGGTGGCAGAGGGTGCACCTGGCCCAGCAGTGCAGTCCTCCATGCACCCTGGAGGTGGCTGGTTCCCTATGTGGTAGGGGAGGGAGAGGGTGCCATCCTGGCAGGGGCCTCCCCTCTGGCTGTGCGGGGTCACCCCCGGGGGTGGGACACCTGAGTCCTCTCCCAGCCATGTCAGTCATGGGTACCTGTGGAGGATGCCCCGCTCCATGCGGGGTGTCAGTTCAAAGACCTGGAAGGCCAGCAGTGCAGCTGCACGCCAGCCACTGCGGGTCTCCCTGCCCTCCTTCGGCTCGAGGCCAGTAACCCCGGTCCAGGTGCCTGCAACGACACCCGTGAAACCTCACGTGCTTGTCTCGAGGTGCGATGTCATGTGGGCAGCAGTGCCCATGGCGAATTAGAACTGTATGACTCTGAACAGTGGATCACGAGGCTCGTGCGTCAATGAAGAATGCAGCTAGCTGTGAGAACTAATGTGAATTGCAGGACACATTGATCAACACTTCAAACTCACTTTGCAGCCCTGGGTTACTCCCAGGGCTACACCTGTCTGAGGGTTGTCATGCCTTCCATTGCCCCCAGGGGTGTCCAGCCCCTGTCGAGGGCATGGCTGGGGAGTTGAGGGAGCCCTCTTGCAGGCACACTGTCCCCCCAGGGAGACACGGATGGAGGAGAGGAGTTCCCTGCTGCCCTGAGCTGGGAAGCCAGTCTTAGGATGGGAGGGAGTAGGCGCACATCTGGCCCACCCCCCTGGAGGCTGTTGGTGGTACTGCCACCAGGTTGCCCTCCTGGGATGGAGCTCGACACCCACCCACCCGGTTCCCACATGCTGGAGTCTGTTGGTCGGGATTGGGTGCGCGGGGGCCAGGGGAAGATGGGTAGTCCATCCACCCCCAAGGCCCTCATTGTCCTGCCCCCCCATAACCACAC